>NW_008751725.1:774727-776659 GCF_000715545.1 Opisthorchis viverrini
CCCGTCTTTGAACAGTGCAGGTGGAAGGTCATCCGGACCGGGAGCTCGGTGGCGCTTGAGAGAACATATGCAGTCGTAAACCTCCGAGGCCGTAGGTGGTTCCACGTTCACTGTCCAGGGCTCTACTTCACCTGTGGGCCCTAGATGAGTGTTGGCTGGTGGCCACGACCAGCTTAGATGAATCTCTGTTACCAACTTCATCAACTGAATGTGCTGCACGAAGGCCGCCTCAGCTAAAAAATATCATAAACGAGAGATTCAGCTAAGTCTCCAGTGAAAACCAAATTGATCTGTGGAAATCAATCCAATATGAGTTCAAGTAGAACATAAGGTTGGCGGAAACTTGGGGACTGCATCTATCCCAAGAAGGGCGAAACCGGTCATGGACTGTCGGAAAGTTTTCAGCAACCTTGTGAGTGGTCATTTACGCTTAAAAAAGAACCACTGCTTCTTTTTAGCGCAGCGGCACCAAATAGGTATGGTTATTGTAGAACAATGCTAGACAGCACTGAGGGCCAATGGCCGTCAATAATGAACTTGTCCTTTTTCTCTGAGTGAATACTGCTCTAAAATGACTTTATTCGTATCAACACGACTTTACAGATCTGCTCACGCTGGTCGTGTTTGTTTTTCGTCACGCCAACAGCGCATGACAAGAACTCCGCAGCTTATCCATCGAGAGACGCATGTCCAGGTGCGACTACGACCCCTGGGGATTAATGACTCATTGGACCTTAGAGAATTCTTTGTTGAATCGAGAGGACTCAAACGCAGGAACACACACAGTCTACCCGACTGTCAAAAGAACGTGCTCATGTGCTGATAATATCGAATGTTCGCGATTGTTAACGAGACGCTGTCCCATGAATGGCCTACTAGTTACAAGCGCTGAAGCGTCACGGGTATTTGTTCGTCGATAGATATTTAAGTGTGTACGTTAAGTCTGTTGATTTTGTGTAGGCTGATACACTACTCATAAGGTTGCTGAGAACTCTGTTAAGTTTGCTCCACTTCTGTATACAGTAATAAAATTGTATCTACTTGCGTTCCGCATGAAGGGGTTCTTCGGGTTGGAAACAAGATACTACTTCAAATAAGAGATAAATCCGAGTTGTTATATCGAGGCAGGGGCCACATTGTATTTTGTAAACCCGAATCGGTTAGATAACTTGCCTGAAATTAAACACATCCACAGTGAGTAGGTTTCTGTCCGTCAATTATGTCTCATCAGTTATCTCAACTTAATCTGGTTATTCCAGGAACTGTCGTCAAAATCTCTCCTTAAACGGCGAAAACTACAGGTCAACAAAAACCTGGGAGTTTTTCCCTTGATAATGCATCTTGTCACAGAGGTCAGCGGAGAATGAATCTCGCCGAACCTTTAGGACGTCGTATGCTCGAAAATTGAGGTATAATTTTTCAGTTAATGAGGCCGTCCCATGAGCCAACCTACAGTGAAAAGCCTAACGTCACTGTACATGTGTTTTTGTCCTGTAACGAGTCACCAGCGTGTAGTTCACTGATTTCGAAGGAGAACTGAGTTGAAAATGCCAGACCCAGCTGATCAGCATTATAAATAACTAGCTTCACTCACTATTGAAAAATTAAAAGCTAACATGGCCAGTTCAAGCTCTGTGTTGGATATTATCGTGTTGATGTCTGTACTTTACAAATACTTATCAATAACGCCTAGAATCCACCAGTCTACCATAGGGTGAAGATAGTCACACATGATATGGGTCATCAATGGAATAGCTAAAAATCGATAATCTAGTGCATACACTTCAACCGTTTCGTACGTATCCAGACTAACAGTAACTAGTCACCTGGTCTGATGAGCTTTTCGGCTCTCAGTTCAGAGTGGAATTCCCGAGATTTTCTCAATGTTGGACATGTAGTTTTAATAATAATAATAATAATAACACTAATAAT
>NW_008751725.1:777089-801484 GCF_000715545.1 Opisthorchis viverrini
CGGAAGAGTTCATCCCAGAGACGTGGCCGGATGGGAACTGCTCGAAGTTGTGGCTACAGGCATGAGCGGGCGAGGGGTTGCGGTCGAGATTCTGGAGAGAATAGTTGCGGGAGTGCCATCTCACTGGGTATGACAGTGCCATGCCATCATCGCACTGACATGCTTCGGTTTATGGACAACCCCGTAACGGTCGTCAAGGGTCGGAGAAGGGATACGCAGTTCTGTGGTGAGACGGAGATTGACACAGGGAGTCATGCAGATGTAGTGCAGATGTAATGCATTCCCAAGAGCACCAAAACGTTCTAAAACAATGTTCTTACAGGGTACTGCTGCCACCTACCTACCTGGCCCTTTAGCCTAAATTCCTTTTCCCCTCCTTAGGTCAGCAATGCAGACCGCCGATCAAATAACCACCTAACTGAGGTCCCTTCACCCATCTGTTGAAACGCAACGACTGCAAAGCTTTGGAACGGCCGGAGCGTTTTGGAACCAACCATATAATTACCAAGTGGAGATGAGCAAGACCTATTGTGAATGATCTTTTGATAGACAAACATTCATAGGATCTGAAACTGGACAACCTATGAATAACGAACATTTAATATCCATTATTTCCCTGCAAATTTTTCCCTCCATGGGGGCACTGAATAAATGAACCAAAAAGGCGGTCTATTCCGTGAGGTACAATCAGAATATGCCCAAAATGTTCTTTCCATGAAATACAAATTTACTTGATTCACGACTCTTGCCACTTTTCCCTGCCAAAGCCGAATAACCAACAATAATGTTTCCTACTTGACACCAGACCCGAGGCAGGTAGCTGAAATACACAGAGGCTAATCGTTTTGGTGGCCGGTAGAATACAAAGTCCTTTGCGGATACAAATGTTCATCGATGTTTGGAAAAAAACTCAATTGGCCCGCTATTGTTCAAGTGTAGCAAAGCATCACTGACTGTGAAGGGTCAAACAAACCATAAATGCGCTCGCAGCTTATAGTATAAGCCCAGTCGCACAAACAACAGTGACTTGAATCGTTGGTAAACCCCTGCCGCCCTGATTTTCAATGACACCTATTGTGCGTCAGTGCGTCAATCAAGCCTGTTTGTCGGACGGCGCATTGCAAGCATGTCAACAGTTTGATTTTGTCCAAATCAAAGTTAGTCAAATCTACCGCTTCCTGACAATGGCATGGTTCTGGTCCATTTGGAACATAGAAACAAAGACAGACCTGTCTATCAACGGAAAGCTGGATATGGTATGATCGGTTTACTCAGTGAACGAGCAGTGTTATTATTTACCTAGCCTGATTTCAAGAAAACACTCAGCCGATTGCCGACAACGACGAATCAGCTGACTGGCTCCGATGGACTAACTACAGGTACACTTTGGGAAAAAGGGAATATCCTGCTACACTAGAGACAGTCAGTGTGTGAGCCAAAACGGAAATACACACGACTTGAATTATTTATTATCTTTGGACTGAAATATGCTGCAATGCTTTCGCTCGAGAAACATCGGGT
This sequence comes from Opisthorchis viverrini, assembly GCF_000715545.1. Taxonomy (NCBI): domain Eukaryota; kingdom Metazoa; phylum Platyhelminthes; class Trematoda; order Opisthorchiida; family Opisthorchiidae; genus Opisthorchis; species Opisthorchis viverrini. The sequence continues at coordinate 778,611 of NW_008751725.1, forward strand.
TGGAAATGAACAGCCTCCAAGTGGCCTGTCGCCATGTCTTTATTTATTATATGTTATGTGTGAAAAGCTAAGCTTCTAGTGGTTTGTCTGACGTCTGTATATATAAAACAATTGAAATAGGTGAGTTGAAGTGTGTCGGTCACATAACACGTCACTTGGAATCGTCACAGGGAAACTCAGGGACTGCGCCTACATGATGAGCTCCAAGAAGGGCGAAACCGGTGGTGAGCTGTCGAAGAGTTTTCAGCAACCTTTGTGAGTAATTTCTTCTATAAAAGCACGCTACTTGCTTTATTCGGATACTGGAATGCAGCAGTGAGCTGTCAAGAGTTTTCAGCAACCTTTGTGAGTAATTTCTTCTATAAAAGCACGCTACTTGCTTTATTCGGATACTGGAATGCAGCACTCTTCCCACAAGTACCAGGAGCTCCAGGCCTAAATCGAGTAGAAATGATTGTTCATTGGCTTCCAAATAACTACCCAGTTTATACGAAGAACATTTTTTATAAGACTTCAAACAATTCTAACCCAAAAGTACTTCTCAAATGAGCGTTCGTGCTAGAATCTGACAGAGATGCAAAAATAGTGCTATCTGGTCATCACCATCATCATCATCATCATCATCATCATCATCATCATCATCATCATCATCATCATCATCATCATCATTATCATCATCAGAGACAGAACCATCACTGTTAATACTGATGCTTCACTACCATGCAACCATAAAGTTAATAAAATTATTCTTAAAGCCTTAGAGCGAAAAGAGGAGAAAAGGACTAGGTGAGGGAGGGACCTTGTGCTGGCCTGTGTCAACCATTCTGATGTGTCTACACCTCCAGGTGTTCAGTCAGATAATGTGGACGGAAACTGACAACGCTGACACCACTCAGCGGCCATTTCCTGCGATGTTTCCAGTCAAGTGCAAGAGAGAACACGACGACACGATCCTGAAAGACATACCACATCAACGACATTAACGCTCTTCGTAACATCCTTCATGCCCTTCCACTAAATCATACGTTACCAACCTCGCGGGTTCCGCCATTCTGAAAGAGGCACAAAGAACAACGCTCGTATCAGTAGACGGTGTTTCGGTACGCACAACACATGGCCGAGCCACCGCAGTCGATACTGCTGGAAATTTTTTGGCAATTGAAATACCTGCTGCACAACCAAATGCCTGTTTCCTAATGACCTTGTTACGAATTCTTCGGCACCATTCGACACCAGCAAATCTTCGGAGGGATCGGTCGTAGACGCCTCACATCATCTATCCACAGAGGCCATGTGTCGTAATCATACAACAATACAACCCTTATTGTAGCCGGATACACGCGATCCAGTGATATGCCTTAATGACGTCACAAGACACGCGAAAGAGAAAACGTGGTTCGAGCCTTTGAGATTCGTGCACTGACTTCGTAAGACGCACGTCCGTCAGAGCCGATACAAATATCGAGGTATGCAAAACTTTCCACAAACTCCACTGATTCTCCTTGAATTGAAAGGAAGATGTCAGAGGCTGCACTGCATTTTCACCTTGAAAGTGCATACATAGCACATGCTGAAAGATGATATGATGATGATCAGTTTATTCAACACAGCTTTCGCTGCGCCTTTGTCTTCAAAGATGAGATCGATGTCGTCTGCGAACTCCAGATCAACAAAATCCTCATCGACAACCATTTGAACACCGAGTTTTTGAAGACCTTCCAGCGCATGCGTAATTATTTCACCAATGATGAAGTTGAACAACAACTGGGAGAGTGGACATTGTTGTCGGACACCACTTTTTGTAGGAAAGCTTTTGGATAGTTCAGTATAAACCCTCATATACTCAGAAGTATATGAATGTAGGGGAGAGAGAGGTGAAAGAGGAAGAGGTCATGTGGGAGGTTGTCAGGATTAGTGGCTAGATGATGTTTGAGTAGAGATATACACTCAAACACTCCTAAGAGTGATGGCGACTCCATAGTCATGGTCCATCTTTCCACTGAAGACCAGGATTCCGGATTGGAGGTAGCAGGTGACCAACTGAATTGCTGCTCAAATTAATTTTCCCAGAGATTCAAACTTTCCGCCTCGCTGGATATCAGAGAGCCAATTTGGTCCCTGATAGTTTTGCTGACAATAGGCTTCTGAGGGCCAGTCGAGCAAATCAAGTCGAACAACTTATGGACATTCCCACAATTTTTGCCTCTTGCATGTTTTCGACCTTTCGCATCCATCAAGCTTCGCGGTCTGCACGGACAGTTGGCTCCGTCTGGCGTCGGACAATGCGCCGGGTTGTGTTGTGGTTACCTTCAGTAGAAATCTGTCTCCAGACCTCCATCAAAACCCCGGTTCTATCAGAGATCCCATGTTCGGATGAAGTTGGCTGGTTAATACCACAAACATATGCTCCAGCTCTGAGTAGCGCTTTGGATATCTTTTCCCAGTGGCCGTTTATATCTGAAATCGGACAGTCCGACATGCGTTTGAGGAGCCGGTTTTGGTAGTTTCGTTTAATTTCTTGGTCCACTAGCTTCTTCATGGCCAAGCAAGGTGTGCGCCTTTTTCGTAGACCTAAAAAGCACAATAAAAAGCAGCAGTGCACAAGTCATAACCCACGCTGGTACTCCAGAATGGGCGGTAAGCAGGGACAAACATTCAGTGATCAGCACCCTTCTGAGGTAGACGATTTCCGTTGTCCGTGCGTCTCATGTCCAATTCAAGACGATAACCCAATTGGTCCTCAGAAGCTGTCAATCTACCTACCTGAGCGTTCATACCGCGACCGACCACAACGACATCTGAGCTTTTAGCCAGTTGTAAACAGACACAATAACGAGTTTGCACTTCCTCGATATTTCCTGGCAGACGTTGCTAAGCGATCCACGCAGAGGCGACTATCAACGCGTATCCAATCAAGTAGAGACGCTTCTGCTCACTTGTTCCGTGCAATTCCTACGCCGGCACATCCACGTGCAGCGGTCTCTGCATCACCAGAGATGCGCAGCCGAAAGCTGCAGGAGAGCAGAAGAGCAGTCATTTCAGTTAGAGTACCTGCGTCCTGGATCCTTGTTTCTGACAGATAGCATACATCAATTCAAAGTGAATCCAGCGTACGAGAAAGTACCCTCTGTTATCCTGCTTGCTTCAGTGTGCGAGCATTAGAGGCAGCTAATCAGACCAGCATTCGGGTTTTGAAAACGTATTTCAAAGTGGTCAGGTTTGTCAGTGGAGTCGGACATAAAGAAACTGCAGCTAAATGTAGTGCGCGACGAGTAAAACGATCAGTCCTAGTGCTTAGGCCTACGGAAAAAGAATTCTAATTTAAGTGGGTAGAATGGAAAAAATTGACAGAAGGAACACATAAGGATATACAATGACTAAAAAACAGAAAAGGCCATCAAACTGGTGTATTTCAAATTTCAAGAGGTGGAAGTATGTGTAATTCTTCCTTTTTCCTAGGGTTACATATGAGAAAACATGTCTGTCATGCCCAGGAATCGTATCGGGAAAACATTTTGATACCTCAACAATGATACCGTCTTGAACATAAGACAATCTCTACGCAGCATATGCAGTTGAAGAGTAGCATGAACATGAGGTTCTGCTGATATTCATTTGGTCCTCTCATGAACATCAGCTCAACTTGCAACTGAGTGTATTTAGCTCTCTTCAATTTGTTTCCTAGCTCGGAGTCTCTTATAGGCAGTACTGCAGCAGGTGACTGAACATTACTGTACAATAATATTGTAACGATAATAAGGCGAACGGTCATCCAGAATTGATTTTCCTCCTTGGGGACGGCCAAAGAAATCTCCGAGATAGTGGTATCGGAATCGGATGGCCAGGAATTCGATTCTGTCCCTGGATTTATCTTTTAGTTCTTGCTTCGTTTATTTAGACTTTTCAGCATAACGTGCGTCCAATCCGTTTCGTCTCTTTTTGAAGTTAAAACAAAGCTCTTTAGGCACCAAAAAGACATTAAAATTTAGTCTATTATGGGGTTCATCATGGGCTCACTAATAGTAGTGGCAGATGTCAACTGTGAGCCCATTTGGCAGAAACGTTGCCAATCAAATGTGAAGCTGAGGTCCACAAGCGTGAAGGACGTCAACTGTGCTCGGTGGCACAGTCAGTACCGCAACTTTCCAATGAGCGAGAGTTACGTGTCCTTGGCTTTTCCATTTCAGCTTTTATCCACTCCCAACAAAGCACTACAAGTTGTCTCTACTGGAGTCGACCAGACTCTCATTCACAGGAATGTACTTTGTAACCATTCTGTACACATACTATTTTTAGGGGGTTGGCTGTTGATCAGTTGGCAGCTGATCTGTTCACCGAGCTTGGTGGGCGGCTTGCAAGCATTTCGTCACCATACAGGGAGATATCATCGGTGCACGCAGTGACAATGTGGTTTAACTATAAATGCCGACAGAAGAAAAGCCTGAATCATTCAAGAGTAACATCACTGAAACGACGAGATGCATCAATTAGAAGAAGAGAATGAAAAGATTACAGAACATTAAATGTGAATTGCTTTATAAGATTATTGAACTTCAACCAAGATGACAAAGATGAGAGATGAGGGAAGGGTAGGGGTAGACTTACTACTGACCTAGGTGGTAGAGATGGTATTTCCGACTTGTTCATATTCAGGAAGACCTGATAACTTTATAGAGAAACGCTACGAAAGACAGTCTGCTTAAAAGACTGTCACTGTAGTTCATTATTCTGTGAGTCATTTAGTTGGCTAGTCTTCATTTTCTCCGGGCACTAAACGGGTAATTACGGATATGTAACGAGCTTTTTACTACGACATGCTCCGTTTCACTCTCATTTTAGTCCTGTTTCAGCTTTCTGCTGCGTCAACGCATGAGACGGTTGCTCCAATGCGACCAGTTCCCTGATACACTCGAGTTCCCTTGTTTATTCCGGAGGGCTTCTAGTTAAAAACAAGCGTTAAACAAGCATGCATTGGTTGGTTTAGGAATAAGCAGAAGAATACGGAGCTTCTTGGCTTTTCAGCATAGACTGGCTTGACCTACTGGATGGAGTCTCAATCGGAAGTTCCAAACTGCCCTCTAACTACCAACATTATTTACTATTGTATTCTGACCATAAATGTGACTGTTCCTACGCCAAAATACGTTGTGTATTTTGCTTATCGTTTTTGAACTGCTTTAATGCCGTCTTGATTCGACCCAGACTTACCAGTCGAGTGGCTCAAGTGGTTACAGCGCGAATTTACTGACCGGAAGGTCCGTAGTTCGAACCCGACCTCTGCCACTCGACTTCCCCTGTCTAGGCTTGAACAACCTGGCAGTATCCCAGCCCTCATGCCTCCTTCGTGTGGCATGGCAGCTAGGCACAGAAAGTGTGCTACAGCTGAACGGTTATTATTTATTATTACCAGTTTACATAGCATGAAGGCAGTTATCACCGTTTAGACCTAAAATTAATTGGAACATGCCGTAATTCTGACGATGGGTAGCTGACTGTGACATTCAGCTACGGTCAAGATATCACGTGATTAGCAGTCGACTAATCAGCTATCGAACTTCTGAGAGGTTCTGGAAGGGCGATAACTTTTGAGGTCAAAAGCAGTGGTCCAATGTGGTCATATATAAACTACCTATGATATGAGCGTCTTCAACCTTAACTTGGTGGCTTATCATTACAACAGCGTGACCATCAACCTGGGGATTGGGTCTTGTTCAACCTGTTTCTTTCAAACTCAGTTGATACAGCCTGCCGTACACTCTAAGAAACAGCTGATCTAACGCTGATACGTTCGATAATTCTAAATTTGTGAGAATTTGGTGGAAATCAACAAAGCGGTCATTAGCGTCTTTCAGCCAACGTTAGGCCGTCGGCTTTTGATGAACTGCCTGTTGCCTTCTGCCATTGTGGCAGATGTAGGCCCCATGATGCGCACCTGAAATTCGAGGAGTTAGTGTATCTTATACTCCATCTTGCGCCATTTTTCACGCTCTAAGTTCAAAATTTTGTCAACCTTCATACTCCAAGGACCTTATGGTCACATTAACAGGCACTAGTTGAAAGAATGTGCAAATCCTTATGTGTAGTCACGACCGGCATACAGTGTATTACTTATTCGACACGCCCCTTACCCCGCAGTGGTTAAATTCTCCAGTAAGTTCGATCTTGATTACGACGGACAGCAATGCTCACTTTGTTTGTAACCATGACAATGCTTTAAGGACTTTAGAGTAGCATGATAGATACACATGCTGCCAAGTAGCAGTTTTTATAAGGAAACGCCCAACGTTCAGCTTTATTCCCCTCTGATTGAGCTGATAATTCCCAATATTCGTTTCTCGCACAATCGTCGCAGTGAGGGTTACTATATTATTAGAATGTAGCCCAGTCACTGGTGTTTTCTCACTTGATTTCACTAAAACTGCTTTAAGGTCTGAGATAATATGAACTTCCAAAAGCCTAGTCTGGACGCAACAACCCACAACTGAAAATGACTCAGCCGAGAGCTACCGCGGCTACTCACATTCATACCACTCTCGTTGGAACAGTCATCCTCCTATCCTGACGCAGTCACTTTGGTGAGTCCACGCCAAGGACGAAAACACTCGACTCGAGTTGCGCTCCTACTCGACCTCATCAGAACTGATCATGCCTGCATTTAAACTCCGGACATCTGACCTGGGAGGCCAGTATGACTGATGGTAATCTCGCAACTACTACTATTGTGGCTATCCCACTGGTCCAAGCCGTGCGTCCAATCCCAACCACTTGAAATGAATTAGAACTTCTTTTCCAAGCAGCTAGATTTGTCCTTTTATCCCTCGGAAACGATTCTAGTAGGATTTATATGTATCCAAAGTAGTTCTGTCTTCCGTAATGTTTCACGTGACTCTGAACAATAAATTCCGATTAGGATACCTTTTAATCCCAGTCAATAACATAAAAATCAGACAGTTTTCCAATGATCTGGAGGTAGCGTTATTTTGTTCATGAGTGGGAAAATTACTAAATGAATAAATAAATTAGCAACCAATTAGATGCACGGATGAGTGAATGAACAAACGATTGAATTAATTAATTAATTGTTAAAGCTACGGGAACAATACACGAAGAATCCATTGGTTGACAGTTTCCTCTGGAACATGTGAACATCCTTTCCTACTTTTATGGCTTTCGGTCGCAAATCCAAGGCTGCTCTTATTAAGAAAAGATTCTCTCAGTACGACTGTAGCTACGTTGGCAGAGAACGCAGTTTGGCCCAAGCGGTACGATGGGCTAAAAGTTAGAGATTTACTCCGAATACACCGGTTAATGAAATCATACAAAAACTTATTAGATTAACTCTACTTTCATACAGATTTGTTTCAACTGAGGAGTTATGTGCGGAGATTTTCACACTGTTTTCTTAGAGTTATGCATGGTGAACCTGTTATCGATAATATAAGCACCCATCTCCGTCGTGGATGGTGCCTATGGAAATGAACCCATCAGCAGACAGATTTCGTTACCTGCACGTTTCATGGCCAAAATGGGAAAATGCATTCTCCTTTCTTCACCAGACTTTGTCATCTGAGTCAAATCCACACACAGGTCGGTAGTAGATTCGCTACACTTCATGCCGTTTGGAAAAGCTCACCGATACGACTGACCGGTTTCGCTATACGAATCCATTAGGGTGATCTCCAACTACGAGTCCCAGTAAAAACCCAGAATCTCTCTTCTAAGTCACGTGTTTTGGTCAGATGACTTTAGTTTCGTTCATTATGAGTCATCCGCGGTTGAGTCCTCAATGAAGCACGAAACACTGGTTCCCCGGTTTCGGATCCGCTTTCCAAAGAGACATGAAGTAAAGACATGGAACCAACAAGCTTTGGTTAACATTTTAAGCCAACCCAGACGCTTCTTCTTCTTTGCACAACAGAATTAGAAAGGGCATTTTAGCAAGAAAGGGCTAGATGCATACTTGGAACATAATTGATGATGGAAGGAGCATGGTGATGTTGTTACAAATATTTCGTGGCCAGTCGGTTGAACATATTCAGTGCGTCGTTGTGCGGCCGACCTGATGGGCGCGTAAGGGGATGACTTCTGAGAAGTGGTTTACGCAAGTATATTATGGTTCGTCGTTGATTCGTCAACTCATATTCCACTTGGTCAACATCAGGCTGAATTTCGCCCTTAGCGTATGTTTTGCGCCTGATGTTGTGCATGACATTATGTACTTACTTCTTAGTAGGCCTTAGTGCAATCTGTAAGTAGATGGATTGTATAGTTGCCAGTCTGGCCGGAATACACGATTCTGGAACTGCGACTGCAGGAGATGGGCATGAATAGTTGGCGTGCCAATCGAGTTTGCGGGTCAACAGTGGTCAAACTGGAAGCCTGTGTACAAAGAGAGAACCACACGTGTTTTGTGCTTCGCCCGATGTGGTGCTGCATGCGAGCCCCTGGCGCTGATGTTAACCCCAGTGAAAAGACCGGCGGGTAAAAGTGCAGAGGCCTGTGGGGCCCATTAGCCGCACAACGATCTTAGCTGCAAAACCTTTCGGAGGGAATGAAACGTTTTGCACCAGAGTGTTGCATTTTTGGTGGCCCACCAAATTTCATTGCCCATTAAAGTGATCATACATCTGGCGGTAAAAGTCTGGCAAATACTTTTACAGCATCGCTGAGACCCCACGACGCCTAGATGGGACCCAAAAGTCTGGATTGACACTATAAACGCAATAGTTGGTCTGCTCTGGTCCGTCAGGCACAGGTCGTAGCTTTCAGAAATTTAATTCCATTGCGCGAGTACTGAGCTACGAGACCTGTTATATTCCGTCATCTGGTTTAAACATAGTGGCATAACAATGGGCATAGCACCATTTGCTCGTTTATCATGGAGATACTTGTGTCCTTTATGCCACCTGTCCTCTAAGTTTCAACGTAGTAACCCACTAGAGTACCATGAGAGTGTCACGTGGGGTCAATTGAGCGATTTGGAAGAAATTCAATCTCTCCAATGCAGCCTCGACAGTGTGTATATGCGCAGCTTGTGTAGTACCTGTTTTGGCAGGCTTGGTATTGAGCGTACTGACCGGTCTTCCAGCTGAACGTAGTCACCTGGAACCCAAGTACGACTGTTCCATTTTCCGATACGTTTTGTCCAACGTTGTCATCCTGAGGACAAGAACATTGTTAACAGCAGGGTTGATGAAATATGCCAGGCAATCCGCTATCACTTTCATGGTGTGACGCTTGCATGGCACCGCACTGAAGGAGGGAGCCGTCCACGATAAACCATTCTGGTTGGCACGTGTACTGCCAGCTTTCGTAGATTCCGAAAACCCTTCGTTAACCAGGATCTTACAGTCTCACCTGTTGGTGTATTCATTACAGGGATAATAAATAAAACCTGAATGCCTTCAAGTTCATTTCCATACTCTGGTGCTAATCAGAGTGAAAATACAATTAGATGATCAAAATCCATCGAATTCTGTCTACAGCAGGTGATGCAGCATGGCAAACGTCGACAGTAGCCAACAATAACAGCACACTTTGCTGGTCATTTCAATTATTATTTTCCAAAGTTCACAATTGTTCCGTTTCTTTTCTATCAGTTCCTTAGGCCTGCCCACGTTTGTCCGGAAGATTTGTTACAGTGAATAGAAAATAAAACCCAACGAAGAATGGACCTCACCAGTGCTGACTGTATTGTTTCGAATGTCCCATCTCGTAACCCTGTTGTCACACCCGACCAACTTTATTGTCAAATGTCTGAAGAACTAAACAGCTGATACATGAACCCATCAGCAAATTTCTCGTGCTACTGTTATTGTACGATCAAAAGTAATAACGAAAAAGTCGCAGTAATTCAGTTCAACCTGAATTTATTTTTCAATAGTTGAATACTGTGGTATAATTTTCGTCATCGGACGATACTGGCGCACCCTCCAGATGGTATAAAATCACATTTGGTCGAGAACAAAAGTTTTCATCAAGAAATGAACGCATACGGGGGTTAGGAGCGATCAAGTCAGTTCGGAACAAAACTCCAAAAACACTATCAGTATCAACTTATGATGCTGACTGCAGCATGAATGCTACGATGGATATTTGTTTGTAAGTTGACGATGGACTGAGCATTAGCGCGTTTTCCCTGCAACATATTAATGACCCTCAGTGAATCTCTATAGTTTTTTGTTTTGAGCAACTCACAGCGAAATCCGGTCACTTGCGTGGACATTCGATAAAACAGTGTGGCTAGACCATGAGAGGTGTAGTCTTCTCCCTCAAAATGTAATTCACTGCATGCATCCACGTCGACAAGGAAGCAATATTTACCGGTTGTTACGCTACCACGTGCGAACAACCTGTCAAATGGACACCCTCTACAGAAAACCTGCTCCAAAGTACAACGAGGCCTTGTAGGTTTCGTCGCTGCAAAGTGTAGTTAGGTTGAGTCAGGTCAGGATAGCTCAGTTGTGTAAACCATACATTCTCATGACCAACTAACCAAAGTTGTCAGTAATTAGCGAAGTTACCAATAAGTCAAAAGTTTTTTTGTCACAGTATTAGGGATGCGGAACGAGACACCATGTGGCGGTCAGCATAAGATGGGTGGAGGGGTTGGCTTAATTTAAAGAGATCATCAATAGTTTTATCCATTTTAGGTCAGTTGGCCGCAGAAATGATAGTTTCGGATTTTATAGGTTTGCCATCTACTTGGCCAACATCGTCAGAACGCTAAACGTCAGATTCATATTTTACGTCAACAACTTGCCTGTGCTTATTGATTCTTTCAGAAGAACTCGAAGCATGCAATCTTCAGTCTAATCACCCATATTCCTCTAAATATTTGTTCGTCCATGAGAATGAATAGTGAATTGACAGAGCAACAAGTAAGCGTGACTGATAGGATTTCTTATGATCAGCACAGATTAAGCCTTTGTTGTGTTGCTCAGGGGGAAGTGGGACATCAGTCGGTGCTCTGGCAAGAACCCATGTTTACCACTTTTAACGATGACTATCGAAAACGCTTGCTAACAAATGAATCAGATTATGGTCTCCGTGTGCAGCAGGATTAGCCGACGATACCAGCACATTCACTGCAGTAACAATTTTGGCCTTGGTGCAAGCAATCGGATGGCATTAGACGAGCTTCGTATGTACACGAATCAAAACCGGCTGGGCTAGTGCGGAAATTTTTTTTTGATATTACAGAAATGTTCTTGTGATGGGCGAGTTGTGGTGTGACAAACCACAGTTAATTTGTAAAAAAAAGACCTCTCTTAGTGCCCAACCAGTTTTGAAGGCAATAAAACTCTAGGATACCCCCATCTGCACCGAGTAATTCATTTTGCCTAAAGGTTTACATAGTGTGTTAAATGAACGTTCGCTTGCTTGATGGCAATAAATCCTGAATATCTCACAAGTTCTTGACGTTATACCCTTTCTCAACGAAATTTCAGTTCTCTGATTTCGACAGGGTACTGTTGGCCAAAGACATTCCACTTACTTCCCAATTATCACTCGTTAGGCGTCGAGAATCACGTAGATAGCCAACAACAACATCAAAGTTGATTTGCTACTATTTCGATTGATGTTTTGTTTGATATGTTTCTTGACACCTGCCAGCCACCGCTCAGCGGGACAACGAACCCAAATCGCATGTCCCTGTTGGAACGCACTAACTAACGCGTGCAGTGCGCACGTCAATTTAACTTTCCTCGATAAACGCCCATAGTTATCGTTCCGAATTCTTTCAGCGGAAATAGCAAAATTGGTCCGGGTGGTGCTGTGTATCCTCCCTGTTGATGTTAGGTTTCTGACAGCCCCACACACAAAGATTTATCTGTCAGGCTCTCTGATTGAAAACTGACGATGACTTCAGCCCACTGTGGCGCAACAAACGTCGAGACTTTTGAGTGTCTCAACTGCCGATTGCTGTCCATTCAAATGACTAGTGTTTATCTAACGAACGAAAAAGCCCCCGACTGTACCGTAATGGGTTGAATTTTTAAGGGTTGATTTCTTTAGCTTCTATGGACAATAATTAGAAGGGCGAGCAAACTGGAAAATTTTAATTGACAATCCCTGATTGATTTGCGGCAATTTCTACTGCCCAGATCAAGCTGATAGAATAACTACAATGTCTAAATTCATGTTCACCTCAAAGGCAATTCACCAGAGAGGTCAGCCATCGCATGAAATAAGTTCGGTGCACGAAGATTTAAATTTTTCAACAGAAAATCAATAAGAAAGTGTGAAAATGGGTCTTAGCTGATGTGGACTGAGTGAAGATGTGGCCTGGAGGCCATACCCGGTTCTTTTCGCCAAGGGTCGTGTCCTTGGTCACCTCACACCCACCACGTGAGTCCCTAGAAGAAAGAAATCGTTCGTACTTTCCAGTTTCTCGGGATCCAATCATACATTTGTTGGCGTCTATATCTTTCGTAAAACTCGATAACCTGCCATTCCACTTTACCATTACAACACTCACAGGGAAGTAAATTTTCACTTGTGCATCAAATAGTCAAAGAGGTTAAACGTAGGATTACATATTCACTTGAACGAATAAATGGCCGAGTCTCCTGCGGTGGGTGGAATCAGCATACCTATCCACACCTCGATTTGAGGTTAGCACCGTCTTGCCAAGAACCGTCAACAACACTCATCACATGATGCAGGCGCGGACCAGCCTACAATGAAACGCAAACTTAGATAGCACAAACAGAATTCTTTGAGCCTGGACTACTCGTTGCCAATTCCATCCTGATGGTTTCCGAAAGCCCACGGTGTTCTCTTTACGTCATATCTGTATTATGGCTGCCGTACTCCTTCAAGAAAGCTCGTGGATGGACTTGCGTGGGTCAGCTGTCTCCATCATACCGATCCTTACTGCAGCGGCTCCTTCATCAGTTTAGAGTTCTTCAACTTGTGGGTATATATTTTTTCTGTCCGTACCTCATATGACCGAAAAGCTTCCAGCTCGAAATAGTTCATTCTTTCATGATACATTGTTTACTACGGCATCAATTTGTTTGGACTTTCGTTTGATGCGATTGGAATGTCTATCTGAGTGAAGTATTAGAGGAGGAGACCAGTCTTGCATTTTGTACTCCCCTTTTGGGAGTCAAAACTTCCCAGCAAGTAACATCCTTGAGTGATCGAGCAGAAACCATTCAAATCACACCTTGAACAATAGGTTTTGCAGACGGAAACGAAACTTACATCATGTGAGTAGTGAATACCTACCCTTGTGTTTCTGTCCTATCTTCCCAATCGAAAAATACTTAAAAACGGTAGGCTGAAAACGAAGCTTCCATGCTTAGTTTAACCTGTGCTACGATACTAGGATGATTCTAACGCTGTCGCTTTAAATATGCGGGTAGAAATATTTTACAGTATCAAGTAAGGCATAAAACAAACATGGTTTCAAAAGGTACCAGGCCGAAACATGCGAAACAAGAAGGCTTACGCAACGAGATACGGTACATAGATGTAAGAAGAGCCCGGATCTCGGTTTTGAAGTTTTCTGGAAAAGTGATCTCAGTGGGGCAGTCCGAGGGATGCATGAGAGGTTTTGGATTGGACAGAAATTGCAACAACTTGTTGCTGGTTGAAAAAATATCGGAGGACAGGTGAACTATTTGGTTTTAAAGTCTAAGTAAAACAATGTCCATCAGATGTCAAACTCGATGCGCGTTTTTTAGACCAACATTCAAGGAAGAGAAATGGATTTTTAATATAGTGACAATATCGTTGCTTTATTGTCTGACGGCTCACGTGTTCGCTACTTGATCAAACAGCCATCTGTTTAGATCACGCATTAAAATGAGCATCACTCTTGGTGTCTCCGAAGCACTTTTTTTGCAAAGGTGAGTAATTTTTGGGCAGAACTTTATGTGGACGCATAGGGGTTTGCCTACAGCCCTCCCTCCGAAAAGAGCCAGCCCAAGAAAAGGATTGCTAACATTTCCTCCCATGAGTCATCTTTAATCAAGGGAACAGTTCTACCTCAATCTTGAGGACACGTCGTTTGTCGATCACCGTCTCTGTCATGGATCTTGGATTATGAGGTTAGCACATTCCCATCCCGTGGCTAAAAAACCAGCTCAAATTTTTTCAGCACTTTACAGTGAGCTCCAGATTTCACGCCAAACGCTTCATCCCTCACATAAAGCTAAGATATTTACTCAACAAGTCTTTTTAAGGGGTGAGGACTAACGAACTGGAGCTAGAAGCCACAATAGAGGAATAGAACAGTCATAAAACAAAGTGACTTTTTTTAACTCAAACTGCTGGATATTTTCAAACGGAAATAACTTCATTAAGATAAGCTGAAGCACATGTCAGATAAACGATGGTATAAGAAGATATGTAATGATGGCAGTGGAAACGTAGACATGGTTATAACTTAGAATGGTGCTGTTGTTAGTGAACGTGAAATGAGTTAATTATCTTCGGGTAAATGAACCCATAACCAATAAATAAGCATTTCATTTTTCATATGACATTACCCACAAGGTCGATGAAATCTCTGAATCACCCATGAGCGGTTTTGCTCTTTGTAAGACTCATCAAGTGGACCTAATCTCCGACTTCGATCAACCTCGTTCCTTACTTGAACGCATTGTCGTTTGATGACTGGCTGACCAGCGGTATGATCAGCTAGAACACCTAACAAGCACAATAAATCATAATCCCGATTGGTCAACTTGAATGAAGAGTAGATTATCCACCTACCACAAAAAGTGCTAATTCGAGTCTAATTTTTCATCTGTGAGACACTAGATTTGCGCATTCGCAAAGTACCAAAATGTCTGCGAATGAATTCTCGGTAAATCGGTGAAGTACTTCTTCTCTCTGATGAAATCCCCTCCACTCATGCAACTTTCTGTTACCTGCGCGCATAAACTGCAAACATAGCCGGTTGGCCTTTTGAATTCGTAAAAGGAAGGAACCGATACGTTTAGGTCTCCTACTCATCGCTCCATGCCCACAGATTGACTAATCGGCATTCGAAGAATAACCCACCTTGCTGAATTCTCATCAGTGGTTTATCATTGATTTTTACAAATGAAAGCACAGCTATCGATACCGGACTGCTACTGTTGTGGCATTGGCGGAACAATTAGTTCTCGGTGATTCAGAACCTAAGGGCAAAAAGATGAGAAAAGTTGTTTGCTCACCGCAAGTTGAACTGACAGTTGTCCACGCGATCAAGTGTTTTGTACATGTTGCCAGTGGGTTATTAGCTTTGAAGACATGTGACACTCAGGCAACACTCAGCTATGAAGACAACTGAGCAAAATGCTGATCGCTCAACAAAAAACAGCAGAAAAATAGCCAGTGACTTCCGGGGAATCCAAACAAGATTCTCTCTAAGATTTGCAAGAGAACATGGATGTTGACCAGATTGCGCTCTGAGAAAACGTTCTGTGATATGCTGAAGGCTGAAGATAGTGGAGGGACATTCCATCAAGCATCATGTTAACCAGACTGACTCGGTTCGTTTTATATACGTCCGAGCTAGTAGAAGACATACCGAAATAGACACCTTTCCTTGAATGCACTAGTTCTTGTTTCTATCACGGGGATATTTCATCCGATCATTAAAATGCCTGGTTTAATGAAATCGGAGTCCTAAACCTACCTAAAGAAACCAGGGTGGTGCAAAACTTGTGACTGTTAGTCTTTGTAATGCACTACTCATAAGGTTGCTGAAAATCCGCCGACAACCCACGACTGCGCCTACCTGATGAGTTTCAAAAAGGACGAAACCGGTGGTGGGTTATCGACCGATTTTCATCAACCTTATGAGTAGTACATTACAAAGATGCACAGTATCGTGATATCTCGAATATCGTAGCGACTGAGACAACAGG
The DNA here is from genome assembly GCF_000715545.1 of Opisthorchis viverrini. Classification (NCBI taxonomy): domain Eukaryota; kingdom Metazoa; phylum Platyhelminthes; class Trematoda; order Opisthorchiida; family Opisthorchiidae; genus Opisthorchis; species Opisthorchis viverrini. The sequence continues at coordinate 794,480 of NW_008751725.1, forward strand.
CGTCCTGTTGCAGCACATTCAGTTGCCTGAGAACACCACAAATGAGAGATTCAGCTGGGTTCCAGGTGAGTCTCTCGAAAAACCAAATTAGTTTGCAAGTGGTGACTGTCAGCTTTACTCGGTCCATCCACGTTATCCATAAACCTTTAACTACGACTTTCACTGGCTTTAAGAATAATATCGTGCAATTTCCGTTAAAGACCTGTTTAGCAGACGATTTGTCTGCATTATTAGCTGAGTTTCCAATATCAACTTAGGCCAGCATAGCCAACAGCATTTATTTGTAAATACTCCCCCTGTAAACTGGTTTTTACACAAGTTTTCGCATCTTCTGCTAATGCTTCTATTACTTCTCACCGGGAGATGTTTGAAAAAAATACCGACAGAGTGAGATGAGATTTTCTACTTAGCACAGTTCCATCGCCAAATTGACGGTTGTCGCAGGATGCCCGCCAGCGGCACTGTTTGATGTAGAGAAAAAGGTGCCAAGAGCAAGTTGGCTCCAAATTGACGCCGACCAAAGAACAAAGAAAGCAACTACGCTCCCGGTGCTTTTTTTTCTTAACTTTCAGCCGTCTATCTTCCACTCAACTGAATACTACTCATTCCAAGCTGATCATAAAACAACCGTTTTAAACTTCACGTTTGCAAATATGTTGTGGCACTTCGCTACATCTGCCCGTAGCACAGCGTCGCCGGTTGTGATAAGTACTCGGTTCGTGGTTGGCCGGTTTTCTGTTCCGTTAAACTTTTTCACACACCTCACAAATAATTGTTCTCAATTATTTTGTAAAAGGTAGCAAGATGTCTATCATTTCTCGTCTGTGACATATGTCATTATGCTATGTGTTCAAATGCGCCGGGTAGAAATCTACTCGCGAAGCTTTTTTTCTGACCGAAATAGCCTTTGAAGTCAGAGAATGTCCAAATTAAACTGAAGTGGCCGTGATATATTTCTAGGAGTGCAGCTCGGAAAAAAAGAAATGCGACTATGAGAAAGCTTGTCTCCAAAAAAGTGCTCCAGAGGAGAGTCTGTTTCGTAGAAGAACAGGTCTCTCTACTTTCAGATTTATCTTCAGTAAAAGGACTAGACTTCTCTTTAAAAATGTACGGAGAGCAGCTAAGTCGGGCTAAAAAGACTATATGACGTGCGATCCACAAAACTATCACCTTCGACACCCAAGCCGAATAAAAATATGGGGTTTTCGTTCAAAACCTTTGATTTGGATAACAGTAGTGTCAGTAAGGTCATTAACGAGAGAAGCATCGTCACGAAAGGCCCCCAAGTAACGACGATTACTGTATTTGAAAAATACATGCTCAGTATGCACCTACAATGGTTAAGACTTAACTGAGCTCTAATTAACATGTACGTTTGCCCGAGCGGTTTTGGGGCACCTTCTCTCTCGGCGTTTTAAAAAGTGCAGCTTTCTTAAGAGTTAGGATGCCTGGTTGGTACGCCCTTGTAGAAAAACACCTCAATTGAAGTTTTACGCACGTGGACCCAGACGGGCCTTCAAAAGTTCTCTAACAAGCATGCATTTATGATGATAAAACAAGTTGAGTGGAGATCAGGATGACGGTGTAGTTTTTTATTCAATATGTGGCACATCCCATTGCATTTCCATCATCAAGCGCTAAAAAAGTATGCTTCCAAAGGTGTATCCTCTGTAGGGTGATACTTCAAGAAGAGTGCAATCTCGACCAGTTGGATAGATGCAAGCTTTTTACAGGCAACGCTGCATATCGTTGCTTTCTTCTTAGATAGTCCCAGGGGACCAGCCAAAAACGGTATCTTCTTAAGCTGGGCTCCTTTTGGAAGAAAGTTCATTCTGTAAATGCACTTCAATGGTTTAAAAACTAGCCCGTTCTGGGGAAGATTAATACAGAAGTAGAACAACAACTGCAAATTATTATCAAAATTGTGACAGTCTATCCAAAGAAATACCGGAATGCGTGCCTGTCGCTGAGGGCTTCCGAGAGAACAAAAAATTCGCGCAACTCTCGGATCTCGTCTTTGTTTCTATTTGTTGAGTGATGTGACCCTCAAGGGGCTCATCTGAGATTTACAACTGGCCTTTCTGGAACCAAAGCGTAAAGAATCTTGGGAAAGAAGTATTGCGAATGCTAAAAGAACCCAAGCTGCTGTCCATATACATAACTATACTGTATATTATATATTATACTAAATACAGAACTACACTTCTGATTATCAAAATGAGCCGGTCTATTTCAAATAATGAAAGCTTGCCTTAAAGCTTGTTGCTTTGCCAGGTCGGAGAAAAGAAATGGGAGTAAACCTTTAACTTCAAATAAATTAATGAACACAGATGGATATTACCAATACGTTGCAGGAGAGAGTTTGTGGATATTTGACACGCTAGTGGTGACACCAGGCCCAGTAGACCAGACTTTGGCTCGTCATAGATCGTTGGGGTGAACATTTCAATCACCTTGCTTACTGGCCTGCTTAATGTTTGTTTGGTGTGAACTTTGTACTTCACCGTTCCCTCTGTTCGCCTGCTTCCACAGAAAGGCAGGTTTGTATGGACAGCCTACTATGGCTTTCTGTTCCTAGTGTGATAGCGGTACTTCAGTCTTGATGGCGCATGGAAATAGGATTTCCTGACCTCGGCGAAGTCTACTTGTTTCAGAGTAGGCATGACCTTGTGAAATCTTGTATTATCTTGTATTCACAGTGTCAAGATCTCCATACCTTTCAAACAGAATTTGTGTCATTGCTCCTCATAAGTGAACATCAGAGAAAGCAAATCGTACCCTGTTTCATCTGCACCACGTCTTCTGTTCTGTGCAGTAAATTTTCTTTCGCTACCACCTACATAATTAAGATCAGTGATGTTTTCTGACCCACCTGCACGAAAGTTGAGAGGCAGACAATTCAAATTAACCATAAAGTATAAACAAGCGGAAGAGATCCTGGAAGCATGGTACTCCGCAACAAGCTCAATAATTCCAAAACAATTTTACCCATTCAAAGCACCCGTAGCAAAGTTAGAACAGGTAAACCGAAAGAATCTGCTGTGGAAACAAGGAAGGAAGGGGTATTGAACGTTGTATAATTGCCAACTGGAGACCAAACACTCCGGAGACAGGTCGATCAAACAGCCAACAGGACTGCCCATCTTTCCCACCGATGAGTGAGAAAATCGATGTGGGTGAGCTGACCACATGTAAATACCGGCATATAATTCACTCATGCACCTCCAACTACCTCACATCAATGAGGTAGCCTCAAGTGCTGATGAAGCGCCTGCCACAGAATTTATCACCTTGTTAAAATTGCACTGGCAGCGCTACCCGTACTAGCAAACAGCATCAACATAGTCCTCCTTTGTGAGGTAATTTACCAGAAAAAAGGTATCACAAGCACAGGGTTTCTTAGCCCCCCACCCGGGAGTGACTTCTGCACAGAATATTTCACCCCAGACCGAGAATGACGAAACAACTTACGGTGGCGTCTCAAGAAGAAAGGGTGGTAAGGATTTTCGTGTACCAGCGAACGCTGTATTGGCTTTTCACCTCGATCGCACTTCTCACGTCTCCAGTTGTCTGCGAGTCTACGTCCATGTGACAACTAACTTTGTGCCTGCAATAGGTTCAAGTTACAGGAAACCTCGACAACTTTAACGGCACAAAATCCTAGTTCCAGGGCCGTGTTTTTCATTCACCACCAGAATTTTGTGAGATTCCGCATCATGCTCGGAATCAAAATCTATTTCGAGAAAACAAAGATGTTTACCTCAAGGTATGAGAGTAGAGGCAAACTCAGAATCATTTGTTTCATGAATGTAGTCTTATCCCACGGAAGACGTAATACACTACTCATAAGGTTGTTGAAAATTCACTTTTACGCGTTGCCCAAAAATCCTCACCGTTATACACTTTCACAAACAGAGCTGTTTCCCAAGCTTCATCAAATTTTCCTGAGAGCGGGCTGCTACTGTTAGAATCAAGTCAAGTGTGCTTAACTTTTAATCACATCAAAATAGATGGTAAACTAACGACTCTGACCAAACCACTGGTAAAATCTTCGTTCCTTTCTGGTTTCCATGGTGTTTGGTCCAAACAAGACGTGGACTGAACCGTGTCACTTGTAGAGTCCAACCATAGGAGCGCACTCACGAGCACTAACCTTCTAGTCGTTGCTCCGGTTTATGGCCGGGTATCCTGATATCGAAATAAGTCCTGACGCGTCTATGTATCCATCCATCTAGGACACTTCTGGCCCTTTTGAAACATGCCTGTCAATTCTGTTGCCGGGTAGCTCTTCAAATGCAGGCCAACGAAAAGTAGATTCGCCGAGCCAACTACGTTGTGATCTAGGCCTTAGCCACCAGAGACAAAAAGCTCTGCGTCTACTTCACTCACTGGATCACGAAAGGCAGCGTACAAGAATAAATGCAGCTTACTCTCAGGCACCGGTCATCAATAGTTACAATTGTTTTCTGCTTTAGAATATGTGGATGGTAGTCCGCGTCGTCCAATTTCACCATCTGCTGGAAGTTTGACTAGGCGGATTATAGAAGCTTAAAGTGGTCGTATGATGCTCCGTTGAATCATTCACTAGGTTCGGATGAAATCACATCCGGGATGCTTCACCGATTGAATAATACAGCCCCTGTTGCTGCTCTTGTTGTTGTAATAATATATACTTCTCAAACACCACTAGTCCAAATATTAAACGAAACAACCCCACCAACCTAACTGACACTGACATCTATGTCATCCATTCTCGTTCGATGGAACAAGAGATCGCAAATTCTGTTTGTATTTCTATAATATGAACAACAGATTTTTGAAAGCTGAGTCACGCTTCACGGATTGCTTCATTTCGGCCATTTGTGACAACTGAATTCTTCAGACTCTGGCACGACACAATTGTGAGGATTAGCGGGGCTGGATCACAGCCTCCTCTATCTTGAAACGCCTTGCAGTTTTGTTGAAGTGTCTCGCCAGTTTTCCTCTTCCTTAGGAGAAAGATTCGCCCTTTCCAGTATTGGGTATCTAGTTATATGATGCTTGGTAGTCGACGCAGGTAGAATATGAGATCAAAGCCATCGTGATGAATAGCTTTACCTCCACTGGCGACAGAAACGTGTTCAAAAAGCCAGGTTCGTGTTGAACAGATGCCTCAATCTAGTGAGGCCGATATGAGACCCAATGCTCTAGAAACGAAGACCATCTTGTTCTATGGAGACACAAAACACTGAGTAATAACGGTGTCTGTCGAACCCCTTTATTTTACGGAGAATGTCATCACTCCCCTTGGTTCAACCGACCCTTTCACATCCGCGAAGGAGGAATCTACAACCACTAAAACAGCTCCCAGAACTGTTCGGTGGAATAACGGGTGGCTCATTCGGTCCGTATAAACAAATGGAGATAACGAGAAACTGTCCAGTATTCAGGCACTCTGCAATATCAGTCACAACATGCACAAAAAGGTTGGATAATCATAGCATACATCTGTCTGTGGTTGGCACTGTTTACAAAGATACCGTCTGGTGTTACTGACTGCCCACCATGCTGATAATCTTGTTTGCAGAGGATGGATGGCTTAAACTCTTTTAAAGCGACGCTTTGTGTTTCTGAAACCTGTGTTCGTACGAAAGTTCATCGGTGTCGTCTACTTTCGAGGTGATCTTTTGAGGAGAAGGGCAACGTTCGGCAAAATCATGGCTGTCAAACTGTATTCTCTCGTGTGAACTGTGGTCAGTATAAAGACTTGGTGAACATCTTACACTCAAGTAGAACATAAGGTTTACGAAAACTCGGGGACTGCGCCTACCTGATGAGCCCCAGGAAGGGCGAAACCATTTGTGGGCTTTCAAAGAGTTTTCATTAACCTTGTGAGTAGCTCCCTTTATGAAATTCTCACACTCCCCTCGTCTCGATCACAACGCTTCTTGTAATCACAACAAGCAGGACGCCAGCGAGCTGGAGGAAGGCCTTTGAAGTCCTGGAAGAAGTGTGGGTGACTTTGCCGACATCCTTTATCAAGCTCGACGTAAGTCCTTTGTGGTAACGTTCAGCAGCAGTGTTATCCGTCAGCATTGACCCGGACGGGCACTGAGTGATTCCATGGTCAGATAAATTTTCTGTTGTAACTATCTCCGTCTCATATGCTGTCGGATCTGATCTTGAAGTTTTAGTTTGCTGTAAGGTAGTATTCGGTCAAAGGTTCGTGACATTATGAGATCAGAACCACTGATCCATGTCTGCCAAACATTTCAGGCCTCAGTGCATGTACGAAACATTTATTCGGGCACCTGGTATTAACCACTTTATCCTCTGAATCTTTCACACTTGACCTTGTATGACGGATGCAATTTGCCTGATCTGCGGATGTTGCTCAAGCGAGCACAATCTGCACCCAAAAATGCACTGAACGATGTACGTCCTTCTTTCGGAGGACATCATAAAAGGGAGATTCAGTTGAGTCTCCCATGAAAACGTATGACGGAATTTGCCTGATCTGCGGATGTTGCTCAAGCGAGCACAATCTGCACCCAAAAATGCACTGAACGATGTACGTCCTTCTTTCTTTCGACATCATAAAAGGGAGATTCAGTTGAGTCTCCCATGAAAACCAAATTGATTTGCAAATGAGTGTATTTCTCGAAAACAGTCCAATTTGGGTTCAAGTAGATCATAAGGTTGACGGAAACTCGGGGACTGCGCCTACCTGATGAGCCCCAAGAAGGGCGAAACCGGTCGTGAGCTGTCAAAGAGCTTCCAGCAACCATGTGAGTAGTTTCCTTTACGAAAATATGCACTTCTTGTTTACGGTGATGGTGGTCTGTCAATCGGTTGAGGATGGGGTTTCATACCAAACCAAACTTGCTAGACCGGTATTCTTAGGTATCGGCACATCCTTCCTTTGCATCAAAGTTGAGCTGCAACTGTAGAGTGTGGCCGGTTGTGTCAAACGTTGATACACCACAATAGTGTGATCTTCGAATCTCCTTTCGTTTGGAGTACAAG
>NW_008751725.1:802772-804704 GCF_000715545.1 Opisthorchis viverrini
TTGTTGTAATATATATATATATATATATATCACCTACAGGGATCAGTAAAATCTCATTCAAGTGCGCAATCATTTTAACTGTTTCCAAGTACTTCTCAAAGTTCCCGTGTGATAGTTTACTAGTCCTTTTTTTTGCACAAATTACAGACTCACACCTCATCGCTGTCGCTAAACGACGATAGGACTTCAAAGGTATTAAAGACATTTGAAGGTGATCTATCATTGTCGTAATATTATACTGGGGAACTGTGACATATTGCTTGATGTAGTCAATGACACAGTAACTCCACCGGTCGTTTGTTAACTAATGTCGTGCTTTTTGTTGTACCATTCTCTTGGTAGCATGTGGAGATTTCGGCATTTTCAGTGGAGATTTCGTCCTGTAAGTGAGGTCACTGTATGCTATAAGGTGTTTCCCGGCTTTTAAGCGAAGATTAATTGTACTTCCCGGTTCAGCCAATGATGGCTTAAAACCGGACTGCGTATTATTTCGTCCACTGACGTTATCCCCATATGTCCACATCTTCAGGCGAGAATTATAGGCAGAACCACCCACTGGTTCACCCACTNATATATAACGCGGGTACACATCTAACCGAGTCTGTCAAACATCTCGTCCACTGGTCAGTGTAGAGTGCGGTACTTTTGGAAATGGGGTACTTTTGAATGTCTACTGATTTGCGTAAGTGGGCTCTAGGCAGCGTTAGACTATGCTACATTTCTACGCCCACTTGATGACATTTACCCACAATACATGGGCATTTTATTATGGTTTGTCAATAATACTGGCGTATACAGTGTACTTATTTCATTCGTCCATCCCCCCACTTTACCACATCCAAGAGAATTTTTTTAATATGGCGGCTTGCCATATGACTTTACTTGATAATCACGTGAATGCTGCTATATAACTCCAAAGTAGGGATGTTTAATCCATCTGTGGGATAATGTTTCATAACGAATAGGAATTTATGGGCACTCGTTCCAATCCTGCGCCAACGACTGAAATTAAGCTGATTCACGCAGCAGGATGACGAGCAGATGACAAATACGTTGACGTTACATGTGGAACAGCCCAGTGATGGGTTTTAGCTTGAAAGAAGTTCACGTGACTTCCACATTGGTAGTTTGGCTCTACAATAATTGTCTGTATCAATTGATATGCAGATCCCACTTCGCAATTTACGTAGCAAAAACCAGTAAGCATTCCATGCTCTTGGGAGTGCTACTCCACACTCTGCACTTGTTCATCCCAAGAATTTATGGAAGATAATGACCAACATGATGAAAGTCTTAAAGTAATTTAGGGTTTCCAGTGGTCAGAACTGATTGCAACTGCATGTGCGAGTGATACTATTCGTTTTTTAAAGGTTCGTGTTTACAATTTACACTGTTGTTCTCTAACTGGTTAAAGTGAAAAGTTAAACCACGCAGTTTGTGATAGCACACTTATTTTTGCAACCTGATGAATGGATGACTTGATATCGGTATATTTACAGTGTTTCCCCGTTATATCCTTAGCAGTTATGACTTCGGTTTCAACATTCGTCGACCCCTGAGATGGCATAAACGGCTTTTCTATCACTTCTTCCCACCGACAATCCTCCCTTTAATTGGGTTCGTTCCCTCACACAAACCAAACGATATCGCACACGTCGTTTTTTTTAGAAGTGCACCTCTCATCGTACCTCACCGATTTGTGAGACTGGTCCAGCATGGTTACCTGGCATCACTGAAAAGAAACAGTTAAACTCAGTCTACGATCCGTGTTTTACCTCCACCAATTTAACAAAACCTGTGACGTTTTGTATAAACAATGGGGATTTTGAATTTGTATTTGCACAACTCTTATCTAGACAACCCTATTCATGTCTTGGCGCGGTTATTCTAGTGAGTCCACACCAAAAAAAGAAAGCAGTAGACTAAAGTTTC
>NW_008751725.1:805007-809085 GCF_000715545.1 Opisthorchis viverrini
AATATACTTTTTGCTTTAGTCAAATACATCATGATTTGTTGATAGTATGAGAAGTTTTCGAAGTTCTAATCTAAATATTGCCCTGCCAAAAAAGCCAGTCCACTGGTAATGTATTGAAATATTGGTAGCTCGGATGCATTCATTGGTAACTGATCAAAAGGCTGATAATCTGTTCAACTACCAAGCTCGGGGAACAACTCAACAGCCGCCCGATCAAGTATTAAGGCAGTCTGTACTAGAAAGTAGCAAGGTACAGCTGCTTCATCCTCATGAGGGCTCACCAACGATGTACATATGACAGCGTTGTTCGATTAAAATTCTCAAGTCTTCTAACAATATCAACATAGCAGAAGTATTCAAATGTACACCACTATCGTACGAACAAGCCTCCTCTACTCCTGGTCCATTATTCTGGTGAGTTCACACAAAGAGCGGAAGCATTGTACACGATTTTCGCCATCAGTGATGAATATGCCTAGCTGTGTCCGGATCCGAACCCGAGACGTGCGAGCAAATGTGTTAGCAATGCTCTACTAATGCATGCCAAATTCATCTAAATTATCACATCTGTAGGCTCGAACGTGGGTAAGGTGCTTGGGTCAGTGAAACTCGGGTGTTGTAAAGGTATTCGCTGAATCTGCTAGAATGATCCATGGGCAAATGTACGTCAACCTATGAAAAAGAGGGAAGGCGGTGTCACTAAAGTTGCAACTTTTAGTTAGGAAATCGATCGCGTTGGTATGATTTCACATTGGATAGCTGCGTAATGTTGAGACCATGTTACGGCATCAAGACCCTTGATCCATTACCATGAGGATAGTTCATTGAGTGTAGTAGTGGCCACTGAATGAGGTCAGCTGTTCGAATGATAATTCAGGGATGAAAAATTATGGACACAAGCCGGACCGAGAGAAGCCGACCGGGTGAAAAAAAAGCAGCAAAACTGGTAGTACCGTTTCCTAGAATCATTTCCTGGCACAGCTTTAGCCGGAGGTTCTTGGGAAATATTTTACACCATTTAGAAACTAAACAGACCAATATATACTAAGTGTCCATCGTAAAAAATATCATTCAATGAAAGAGGCATAAGATATCAGCAGAAATGGTTTTTATAGAGAACCTTTCCAAAGATGAGTCATGCCGTCAGGAAATCTCTGTTTTGTGACTAGTTCTGAAGCATGGAAAATTCAAAGCCGTCAGTATATCCATTTTTTTACTCCGTAATCAAAATGGAGCAACTTACTATAAATTCCTGCACAGCTGTCGAAGTGAATTGTTTCGCTGTTCGTTGTTTCACTACTTCTCTCAAGCTATTATGCGCAGGCCTAGGCTGAATGAATCTTTAAACGCAGACACTCATATGGCAAACCAGTTAAGTGGCATAGTAGGCATAGTCCACAGAGCGCGACTTCCTAGCCTAGTGTGAACGAGTTTCCTGTTCCAGGTAGCACAAGTTATCCTAGTAATACTGATCCGATTTTCCAAATCTGAGGAAACCTTCAAAAATCCCGATGAACCCTTCCGAAATTCCCATATTTTTGCTAGTAGTGGCCATGTTTTGAGCGATATGCTGTATAGTCGAACACGTTCAACTTGCTTCAAAGAAATAGTTCGCAAAGCACTACCGGGAAACATGGGTCCATTCCATATAAAAATATAATGTTTTTATCCGCTGATCGACCAGCGTCTTTGATATTCCTCGGATATCTGAGCTTTTTATTAAACATCACACTAAGAAAATGGTCCCTAGTGCGTGGATAAACACGCCCGTACTTTGTCCACCTCCGAACCAAACAAACGATTTAAAGTCTATCTAGCAAGTACTTCGAGATTGTAGCATCCATGTGTTGTTTTATATGGACAACACCCTAAAATATCAGTTGCTGTGAGGCATCGAAAGCTTTTCTGACAAAAAAATACAAGAAGTGTAAGCGCTGAATGGGTGGTCTTTGTGGACCTACCATCTACATAGCTAAAAGCTAGCTCGGCATGTGTGCCCCACATACTCCAATAACCAAAGAAGCCAAGAGTGGATCTTGTTCAAGTTCTTCATATTCTGGCGCAAGAGAATTTTGCAAGTCCTCAGAACTGCCACTTCCCTCAGTGAAAGTCGAAATTGGATGAGCAGTATCTATGGATTAAGAAGTTTGTTAATAGCCTGCACTTTTCAGCGAAAATTTGCATGAAACATCCCTTTACTCCTGATGACACTGATGAGCTTCACGTAGGGCTATTCCCTTTTCTCGCTGTTCCACCCAACTCAGCTGGTCCACTGGGAGATCACAGATCATATTCACACATTTACCCCAAACCATCTTACACCAGATAGCATTTGCACCGAGTGTCACTGTGTGTTCCACTTGCTAGCCTTTTTTACTCTTGGTCACTTTCGGTCAACAATACTTCGTACAATATGGTGAGCTCAAATCCTTAATTCAGATCACTAACAGAACAACTTTTTCCACTTTCAATGGCACTCATAGGACAAATGGAAATTCCGAGCAATCCACTACGGGATTCATCCTCCTTAAGACTCATCAAGTGGGTGCTGTCCCATAGTTGCCGTCAGATTCATGTTCTAACTGATACCATATAATATGCATTCGACGAAATACACTGATTTGCAAACCAGGCTGGTGTTAACAGGAAACGTGCCTAAATGCCCACAGTATCCCTCAGTCATGATACTCTTCCTAAAAAGAGATCCAAATGGGATTCAGCTGAGCCTTCTGTTAACATCAACTTAATTTGCAAGTCAGTATTTTGCTTAGCCTGCCCGTTAAGCTTGATAATTCCTCTACTTCTCAGCTTCATAAGCCCCCGTTTTGACAGACCAACAAAGCGTTTAGCTTGACTGGTGTATTGTAGATGGAAGCATGTGTCACAAAAATGTTGATGTAGAAGAGGAAAACATATATGAATATAGGGTTTCGGTGCCTAGCAACCGAAGCTCCAAAACTGCAGACGCTTAAAATTAGCAATTGTCCTTCAGAAGAACACCTCTGACCACCTTGAGAAAGCGTTGACAGTGATCTAAAATGTTTACCCTGTCACCAAACCAATCATACCCAATGCTTTTCCAAACTTTGACGAAGAAAAATTGAAGATATGACTATCAGTTCACTCTACCTGCAGCTACGGACAAGTTCTTTGAACCTTACCCAAATGCCAGGCCAATGAGCATTACTTCGAGAGGTGGTCTTTACTCTGGTAGTTTCGGGATGCCCTTTGTGAAACTGCTCCAACACTTGATACTGAAGTTCGTGTGGTATGGCAACAGGGTCATCAAACACTAGTGATTAAACCACAATTTTCAAATAGTTTTTTTTCTCAAACAAGCGACCATTGACATTGACATTTAACTTTTACAGACCATCCGTTCCGGATACATTCAGTGACCTCTTCCAGCAGAGGGTCATTCGTAATTTCAGTACAGCTACAAAGATGCTGAACGGATTAGCAAGGAAATTATCGGATTTCGCCGCCGGCTGTGACTGGGGTAATTGCTGTGCCTTCGTCTCCCTTGTTGAAATTTCATCGTGATATTGGACGCGGTGATGAAGCGGCATGGCAAAAAGATGACCTTGTGTGTGATCTATGTTAAAATCTTAAACAACAATTATGGTAGACCAGGACTAAAAGCAGCTAATAGCATGGACAGGAAATCCGGACAAAACTAGCGCTGGTTCTGGGTTTCTCTGGCGTATAAAGTGTCGACCATGCAGCGCTCTTTGGGAGCTCTTCGTAATAAGAATCCCAGTTGGCGCTTTGTTTTCAGTTTGTCTGCAATTTTCTGCTGTTAACATGAGTGGGTGGGATACATGATAAATGACCTTTTTGAATCACTTTGAAAGTAATGCAGTAGAACCACAACAGTTCATCATTCTGAATCACAGTTCTCCACGATGATCGAAAGTTTCAGTTGGATTATCAATAAGTTGAATCAATTATGTTCAATATGAGGAAAGTCTGTTCGACACGCCTGTGATCATTTCCACACAGACAGAGAACAGTCCTTTCAGACTGGCCTGAGTTTTGTCGAACTCCCACAGTTTGAAGGTTGGAGCTGGGCGCTAAT
>NW_008751725.1:810998-817922 GCF_000715545.1 Opisthorchis viverrini
ATATATATATATAAAGGTCATCAGCTGTCATTCCTTGAATTTATCACGGAGCAGTACATTCAACGACAGCTGAGGATTTATGGTGGCTGATTTGTTCCGTATCTGAGGTGAGCATCGTAAACAATACAACCAGTATTTCCTGACTATTGACTGGACAAACTGGAAGGACATCGGTCACCGCTTCTAGGGAAAGTTCGAATAGCCTGAAAACCACCCGTTACACAAAGTGAGCTTTCATGAATATGTGTAGGCAGACACTGCTCGAAGTTGAAGTAGCTGCGCGTGGATAACCAAACTGCAGGGTCCTTTAATTCCTACGAAGTTTCGCGATGTGCTCACTTTTGTAAACAAACAACCAATACCACTCCTGACAGTTGCTAGCTACGGAAGCAGCTGAAGCCTTCGTTTATCAGAGTGTGTGGATACTGACGAAGAGGTGGGTACTCCTAAAGATACCCTTCAAAATTTACACATCGGTCCACCGACAAAACATCTCAAAAGACCTCGATTTACCCAATAATAAACGTATCAGATGGGCAGAAATGGATATTCGAATATCATCGCGAATCGCGCATGCTGTCGCTTCTTTTCAGGTTATGATAGCCGGTCTGCCGTGTACTATTGACATCAAGCCTGTATTTGTTTAATTCAGTGCCCCAGGTGATACATTCCATGTAGTGGTGTACTTGCCAAGGTCTACCACAAAACAAAAGCTCGTACAACACCCCCCTGTTGCAAGCTGGATCACGGTAACATAATCGGTTGCTGAAAATGTTATCTCAAAAAGCTATGCTTTCAGTAGAATGAAGAAAGGCATAACCAATTTGAATTCTTGTACGATTCACGCGTACAAGTGTGACAAAAAAAAGGGACGGTTATTACTTCTTCTTCAGTAAAATTTTACTAAACCTTATCGTATGAATTCCATGTCAGATTTTTCCGCTTTCTTTAGGATGGACGTCAACGAGGGTCAGAACGAGGCGGTAAAGCAAACAAACATGTAACGACATGCCCATTGATTCACTACGCGGCTGACTGACAGATTTTATTCTGCAGAAGTAATAGCGTGTGGAGTTCTTCTCTACAACGACAACCGTAACTCTTCCTTATGGGTTAGTTCCTTCAGATTCCTTCCACTAACACCTTAGGATAAAATTTCATTTCCCTTACAACAGCAGCCAGAAAAAACCTATCGGCCACCAAAAAGTTTTTCCCCTTCATTAACGACAGGTTTAAATTTGCATTTCACATGTATTTCAATTTGAGCAAAGCTGTTGGGTTCCCAAAAACACCCCTTTCCATTATTCATTTCGCTAAATCGACGGTACCGTCAGCAAGTCATACAGCAGCTCCGTTACACCATTCGAAACGGTTTTAAATTTGACGAACCCAGGTTGCGAAATATGATGGTTTACTATCCAGACTGCAACGAAAACTACCATTGTCGAGTTGACCGGTTACCATCAAGAAAGGTTGATCGAGCGATATATTGAAAGAACTAACCAGTTTAGATTCGCTGTATGCCATGCGTTCAACGTGATACTTATGAACGACAATGAGAGGCATGTGTAAACTCATAGATATGATAGGATTTGTAAAAACAATTGGTGTTATATGTGGTTATAACCAGATTATTACAGATTTATCCTCATGATTCTAGGAGAGGAAAGCGTCAGTTTGCTTGTGCAATAGATTTTGTCAAATGGATGCAGTACGAGAGACTCAGCTGAACCCCAGCTCAGCCCCCCGTTTATAATATTATTCAGTTTGTTTCACTTGGAACGATTTTCGTGACAACGTTGTACACTTTCAGAACGTTGCTGAAGCCTGTGCGACAGCTCAATGCCTGTTTCGTCACCCTTGAGGCTCATCAATCAGGCGAAGTTTCCACCAAACTTATGCTCAAATTGGACACTGATTTTTACACATTTGGAGAAACATTCAATTGTGAAGTAAGGTGCCTGGTGTTGATGGGAAGTCTCAATCCTAAGAGTAATTCTTCGTCAATAAAAAGCGCAGTTCCTTGTTCTCCATGACAAAGGAATGTGAATCAGCAGTGGTTTCCTGCTAGTCGCCCTCGTTGTTACTACGTTGCTTCTGAACCAGAATCAGTGTGTTCTCAAAGACTGATATCCTTTGACCGAAAAGAAGTCCTGGGATCTATGTTTATTTCCTTCGTTCATTCTAGTCATATAGTTATTCAATTCTTGGGACCTAGTCACCTATATGACCACCCAAATCCTTATAAGTTGGATGATGCGACGTTCAGTTTCCTTAAGTATTATGTTACTCCTTAGGTAGCACAACTATCGGTACCACAAAACGAGCTGTTTGTTGATCGTGTTATTTTCTAGTGAATGAAATATGATATCCTGGGGAAGATGAGTGGGATATACACGCAAGAAACCACACGCTCCAAACAGACGCATGCATGTGTGGCCCTCTGGATACGTATTTCCGGAGACTGATGGATCGAGTTCCCTCAAATTATTTTTCAATCAACCCATTATTCAGATTCACATCAACTTTATCATAACAGCCACACCCGCAACCACCAACGTCAGTAACAGCAGCAGTATTCTACTGATGTACGAATCCAGATATAATCACCTCACCAAAAAACTTGGCCAAGTCAAGTTCAGAGGTGATGTTCGTTTTTGCCTGCCTTGTATGTGAAGGTAATTTAGTCTGGAAACGCGTGACAGATTCCTGGTCCTTGCTCTTCACCTCAGATTTCACGCGATTGACAGTTTGAGACCTCCTGACAGAAGATGAATTGAGTGCCTGCCTGCGTGTGTGTGTGCGCGCGTATGTGTTTTAGAGAGAGAGAGCCTGTCTGTGTGAGTAGATGGGCGACCGGATAAATGAATGAGCAGCTCTTCTGATACAACCCTTGACTCTCAATTTCTGATGGATGGGATGCTCAGACGATAGAGGATGTAAGGAAGAGATGAGTAGGGCGAGTAAACGAGCAGAAGATGGCTAGGTTGGATTATGACAGCCGGTAAGACAGACCAAGCCCTTGTGCTTCTACCCGTATCATCAATGAGGCACACGAAGATTGAATGTCATATCAACTGCCCAAGTTTGTGTCAGCTATGACAGGAGACGTGCCTGTCACAAGTGAAGACGACGAACGAATGGATGACACCAGCAATAGTAGAATGGGGGACGAAATAGTAAGGGTCAGGGTGGAGCAGTGGTTCTGCATGGGTGGAGGATTGAACCTGACCAGTGACATTAACGACTAAGATAGAATGTATATTAGTTGGGCAATTGCAAAACGGTTGATTAGCCCGATGGATGTAGTTCACTGATAGCCTTCCGCTGCTGTATGTGAATATCCATAGAAGTGAAATCGGTCGGCAGTAAAAGCTGTTGTGAATATCCATAGAAGTGAAATCGGTCGGCAGGATAGGCACATGTCAAGATGCTTTTGACCAGTACACGTCAATATCTCAACATGAAGAAACCTTGCTTATATGCTGTCTAAATGTTGACTGGAAGCTTTTCAGATCTCCATATCAGAAGAAGCTCCATAGTTAGCGATTAATAAGAAAGTAGAATTGGGCGTAAACCAAAGTGCATCAAATCGCTTGAACTGTAAATCTTTTACAGCCAAGTAACTCCTCACTCTACTTGAATTTGGGTTTCTATTAGAACCTGATGAAGCTTTTGCTCACAGTTTGACCTGAGTGTATTTACCCTTGCTAAGTAGTACACCTTCTAAAGTAAATCAAATACCAATATTGCTGTGTGAAAATTTCACGCACAATCCGGCTAATTCTCACACATTCTGACAGCCTGTGTGCCACAAGAAAGCAGGAGAACTTCACAGTCTCGATTAGCACGGAGAGTGAGACAGTATCCATACATATAGACATCAATTTACTGAGAAACACATTGAGAAAACCCCCAATGATGTTGTTTTTCAGCAACCCCTTTTACTGTATACGCAAGCAAGCAGACCCCGGTTTTCATCAACCTTTTGTGTTTTGAGTAAACAGACAAAGAATTTCTACCTCATTCCTTTGACAAACAAGGCTGTTCTGGAAAAAGTTTGGTGAAATTTCAAAAGTGGTCGAGCTCTGTTACATTAGGGGCAGGTCAAAATGGGTATGTTGTGTGTATCACATCAACGGACACCCTGTGGTTCGAGTTCCACCGCAACAGAGCTTTGGGTAGATTGAGCTAGTTTGCAAAAAGTGAGTCGATTAAAAAAGTTTGTCAGGATGGTCCGCGGATCACCATAAACAAGAGATTAAGTTGGAAACAACAGAATCTCCTGTTAAGAACAAATTCATGTCCAAATGAGAGTATTTGTCGAAACCTATCCAATTTGGGTTCAAATAAAACATGAAGTTGACAGAAACTCGGGGAATGCGCCTACCTGATGAGTCCCGAGAACAGAGCTTTGGGTAGATTGAGCTAGTTTGCAAAAAGTGAGTCGATTAAAAAAGTTTGTCAGGATGGTCCGCGGATCACCATAAACAAGAGATTAAGTTGGAAACAACAGAATCTCCTGTTAAGAACAAATTCATGTCCAAATGAGAGTATTTGTCGAAACCTATCCAATTTGGGTTCAAATAAAACATGAAGTTGACGGAAACTCGGGGAATGAGCCTACCTGATGAGTCCCGAGAATGGCGAAACCGGCCGTGGACTGTAGAAGAGTTTTCAGCCATCTTGTGAGTAGTTTTCTTTACGAAAATATATACAGCGCTATCTCGAATATTGTACCAGCTCAAGCATGGAGCGGCCCGTGTGCAGCACATTCAGATGTAGAATAACGCAAATGAGAGATTCACTTGAGTCTCCCTTGAAAACCAAATTGATCTGCAAATGAGTGTATTTGTAGAAATCTGTGCGATTTGGGTTCAAGTAGATCATAAGGTTGACGGAAACTGCTAGCAAAATCCAGATACCTTAGGTTTTACGGTACCCATGACCTAGTTCCATCCCTAAGGAAATCAGCTTATTTTTAATGTAAAACGTCAACAGTAAGACTTCGCGGTAGGTACCATTTTCGAATTTTAATAAGGATCATCGAGATGCCACTTAAACCAATGAGGCTATTGAATGCGAGCCCGAAAACCTTCCCTCAAAGGGATTCTGTATTCGAGAAATACACTCATTTGCAACTCTATTAGGTTTTCACGAGGGACTCAACTGAATCTCTCGTTCATGATATAAATAAAAGATTCACTTGAGTCTCTCGTGAAAACAAATTGACTTGCAAATGAATGTATTTCTCAAAAACAGTCCAATTTGGGTTCAAGTAGAACATAAGTTTGATGGAAACTCGGGGACTGTGCCTACCTGATGAGCCAGAAGAAGGGCGAAACCGGTCGTGGGCTGTCGGAGAGTTTGCAGCGACCTTGTGAGTAGTTTCCTTTATGAAAAATATACTGGGATTCTTTATTGTTTATTGTTGAATTTCTTTCGCCTCGAACCCCCACCTATATGCATTTAACGGTGCGTTGCTTCAGTACTCAATTTTACCAACAATTTGTGGCCTCTGATGGCTAGAGGAATATTAATTGCCCTCCTGGCTGATCTCAACTTTGTCCGGGACCAGTGTTTTCCTGCGGTTGCATCAAGGTTTGGATTCTAAGACCAGTTACCGCCTGTAAAGACAGACGATATTGGCTTTTACTTGAGTGTCCACAGGCGCAACTTGTGAAGCCTGTTAAAACACCAGTAAGAGGACGTTCATCAGTTGTCGGATCACGTGCCTACTAGTTCCGATCTCTTGAAGATAAAGTCGAGATTTATGGAACTTTCGTGTCTTTTGTTTTTCACCAAGGTCTTTCAGTCCCGTGATTTTTGCGATTCGTTACTGCAGGTGTTTAGATCCAAAAAAAACTATCGGGAGGGACGTAGTTCTTCAGGTCAGCTCTGTTGCTCTTTGGCGTAATGTAAGCTCTATCCACCACTCACTTACCTTCAACATATTTAACCAAACTCTCAGTGCGAAGCCTGACGTCATGGACCTTATACTTCGGCTGCTTCACGAACATACAGCTGATTCGCCACAATTCTCAAAACTAATCAAATCTTCTCCCACTTTTTAGCAATTTACATCAAACCCGCTGAGTTTCCGTTCGATATGGTCAAAGTCTGGTCCATTTTGGAAGTAACGCAAGGGTAGCACTGAAATCAGTGAGAAATAGTGGCTTTTAATCCATTCGGCCGATGTGGAACGACGCATCTGTGACCTTCATGTGCACAAGCGTCACGGAAAGTGAGCACCCTAGGTTGCTCAGGCTAAACAGTATCCGTCCGGTGATAAGAATGTCTATGTTTTGAGTATGCCCCAGGTGTGTTCTTTCGGTCCTGCTACGTGTACCTGGTTTTAGGATTAATCTAGCAGTATTCTGTAGGTCATTGCTTTGCTGATGGCCTTCGGCTACGCCCGTGCGCTAGACACATTATACCCCAACCGCGGAAAGTTAACTACATACTTTGATCGGTTGGTCCAATCCAGAATGATGTGCGTAGTATTACCATGCCGCCCAACTGCACTTCATCATTTGAGGTAACAGCCACATTTGGAAAACCAAAACAATGTTGCGTAAACCAGAGTACAGCCATTCCTAACACTAGGCGCGAAAGCCGTGTTACTCCATCCTGCTGATCAAACTAGCCGGTGAGTGAATCTCATTGGTAACAATTGGATGGCTGCCCAGGTTCCAGTGAGCTAGCGCATTCGGAAGGCAATCTGACAACTCAAGGTCCTGGAATGACGAAGGAGACTTACAGGTGACCAAGTCCTAGAGACACCTGAAAGCCGTTGAGCCCGAACACGGACACACCCAAATAGTTGCTATAGTGAATGTGGGGTTAAACCAAAATTGGTTCGATGAGGATTACCCATCATCAACCCTCATGTATATATATATATATATATATATATATAAACAT
>NW_008751725.1:819217-892104 GCF_000715545.1 Opisthorchis viverrini
TATATATATATATATATATATATATATATATATATATATATAAACACTATGGGCATGGTTCGGAAACCCAGCTGAAAAGCAGGATATTGTCAGCTTTGAGTTGGCGCAGCTGCATATTCCTTTAACGAACCTCAAAGTTGACAGGTTTTTGTGAAGCTCCGGTCAACACCATTTAATCTGCAGCTGCGTATTCAGCTTCGCAGTACGAAGACAATGAAGATAAAATTGGCACGCTTCTGGCAAACGTCACCACTTTTCTCAAAGGGAACCGAAACACAACAAGCCACTTTCTCTTCGCATTATAGTTTATTCTGATTCGAGGCCATTCTTGCCACACGCCCATGGTTCACATGTGTTCCGGATTTCGCTACATCAAATGACATTCGAGAACCTAGGCAAATGAGATTTCTGAACATTCACAGTGCGTCTTATACAGCTGAATGTGGTAGTGATGTGTCAGGGTTTCGGACGTGTAGCTGTGTGATTGCTGGCCACGTACCCTGAAGTTGGATACGACAAAATTTGTCGGTTCCCTTAGACGAGCTTTATTGCCAATTTAGCCGACAACTGTATGCCGGCTAAGAAGCACAGTACATGTGTAAATGCATCTTCAAACTTAACAATGCATAAGAATAGTTTAGACTGGGTTATCTAAAGTTCCGCTATATCATTATGCTTAGATGTTCGCGATGATTGACAGGGTAGGATATTCGATGGGTGTTGCGAATAGTTAAAAATGTTCAGAAACTAGTCAACATTCTTTGTTAGGATGTTGAGAGCTAAGTGAATGAGTCCTTAGAAGGACTTCATCTATTCATCCATAAAACGCGCAGTTACCTGAGGAGGGTCGCCCGTTTCATTGGAGACGGGGTGTTGAAGGATCAATAAGCCTTTTTGGAGGGCATATACACTGTCCTACTAACCATCTATAGAGGAGAATGTCGGTAGCTCAGCTAGCGTAGATGGTTGTTGGCTTGTCTGCTGAGCTGGACAATTTGGTTGAAAACGTTTCATCACCAATCGAGGTGAAATCATCAGTGCGTAGTTGTGCGTAGCGGTGGGTTAGTGATTGTGTCTGGATGATGTCACCTCCATTGGTGATGAAACGTTTGCAACCAAATTGTCCAGCTCAGCAGACAAGCCTCTATTTGAACCACATGATTAATGCAATGAAATTCCCTTGAAGCCTATTTGTTTGTCTAAACAAATGATGTTAGATTGTCCTGGAGGTAACTCAAAGAATTATTTCGCAGTCAGTTGCATGAAAGATTCTTGCGTACGTCGCTACCATGTGTTTTTAAACAATACTATTGTACCAGACTATAAACGTCAAACGCATATCAATCGAAGTTATTGGTATGACTACTGAAATACGTCTACAAAGCACTCCAATCTAATGAAATGGAAGTTGAAATTGACACAGTATTGGGAAAACGCCGGGTTTTTTTGCGTAACATGATATTTTACCTTTCTTCAGTCTCATTCAGATTAAATCGTATGGTTCCACACAATCCACAAAGTCCGGCACACACAAAAACATAAGGTCAAACTCATCTAGGACCAGGTTACTGACACAGAACCCTCCGTGGTGTTCGCATAAAGGCTAAAATGTTAGTATTACAATGATCGTGAGCGATATCGTAAGTTTTATTACAAAACCATCCAGTAAAGATTGTATGTTGTATCATGTTCCCCTGATCTTCCTCAGCATGACTGAACAAAACTCACCAGCCTAATTGACATAAATGCATTCCGGCCATCCCGATTCCTATGTGCAAACTCGGCCTGCAGTTGCCTCATTTTAGCTGATATAATCACTTTTGAGTGGTACTCAGTTAGGTGTCTGAAAAAACTGACATAATCGGTTATCGTTACAGACAAGCTGACAATGTCAACTGATCGACATACTCGCCAGCATTTTAGGCGACGTGTCTGTGATAATTTACCTCCGGTCGATTGAGATCTATTTACAGCACTTTTAGCCACTCTACGCCTCTCCCTCAATTTGTCGAATGGGAGGCTGGGGATTGTCGAACGGGTTGTCTGTTCGCTGAATGATCTCGGGATATGACCCACCAGTATGAAACTTTTAAATCAAAAGAGCCACTCTACGTCCCTCAATTTGTCGAATGGGAGGCTGGGGATTGTCGAACGGGTTGTCTGTTCGCTGAATGATCTCGGGATATGACCCACCCACATGAAACTTTTAAATCAAAAGACCGACAGTTGAAAACCCTATGTATATATATATATATATCACTTCGTGTAGCAAACCTATGGGCTGACTGAAATGTTAAAGTATGTTCTAATCGGTTAAAAACCCAGTTGTTCCTTATATTTAGTTGTTCCATTCCTTACTGTTAGTGCAACTGATATACCCCTTCTTACATTATTATTGGTATGAGGCAAGTCAAATATGGAACTATATAAAACGAATCGTAACGTCTTACATCTGGAACCCCTTAATAGGCAGTTTTAAGCTTGAACCAGTTGCTGGTCTACTAAAGCGTTCACCCTCGTAAGCAGTCCCAACGAGCAGCAACCGCCCCCCCCCCACACACCTTTCGCCCGTAATAAATGATTTTAGCACACTGATAGATTTCTACAATAGGCTACTCACGATAAGCATAAACTACCCAGAGCGCAACTAGAAATATCGTGTAGGAGGGCTAAGTTTGACCCGCCAACGGACAATGAAATTCCCTTGAAGCCTATTTGTTTGTCTAAACAAATGATGTTAGATTGTCCTGGAGGTAACTCAAAGAATTATTTCGCAGTCAGTTGCATGAAAGATTCTTGCGTACGTCGCTACCATGTGTTTTTAAACAATACTATTGTACCAGACTATAAACGTCAAACGCATATCAATCGAAGTTATTGGTATGACTACTGAAATACGTCTACAAAGCACTCCAATCTAATGAAATGGAAGTTGAAATTGACACAGTATTGGGAAAACGCCGGGTTTTTTTGCGTAACATGATATTTTACCTTTCTTCAGTCTCATTCAGATTAAATCGTATGGTTCCACACAATCCACAAAGTCCGGCACACACAAAAACATAAGGTCAAACTCATCTAGGACCAGGTTACTGACACAGAACCCTCCGTGGTGTTCGCATAAAGGCTAAAATGTTAGTATTACAATGATCGTGAGCGATATCGTAAGTTTTATTACAAAACCATCCAGTAAAGATTGTATGTTGTATCATGTTCCCCTGATCTTCCTCAGCATGACTGAACAAAACTCACCAGCCTAATTGACATAAATGCATTCCGGCCATCCCGATTCCTATGTGCAAACTCGGCCTGCAGTTGCCTCATTTTAGCTGATATAATCACTTTTGAGTGGTACTCAGTTAGGTGTCTGAAAAAACTGACATAATCGGTTATCGTTACAGACAAGCTGACAACGTCAACTGATCGACATACTCGCCAGCATTTTAGGCGACGTGTCTGTGATAATTTACCTCCGGTCGATTGAGATCTATTTACAGCACTTTTAGCCACTCTACGCCTCTCCCTCAATTTGTCGAATGGGAGGCTGGGGATTGTCGAACGGGTTGTCTGTTCGCTGAATGATCTCGGGATATGACCCACCAGTATGAAACTTTTAAATCAAAAGACCGACAGTTGAAAACCCTATGTATATATATATATATATCACTTCGTGTAGCAAACCTATGGGCTGACTGAAATGTTAAAGTATGTTCTAATCGGTTAAAAACCCAGTTGTTCCTTATATTTAGTTGTTCCATTCCTTACTGTTAGTGCAACTGATATACCCCTTCTTACATTATTATTGGTATGAGGCAAGTCAAATATGGAACTATATAAAACGAATCGTAACGTCTTACATCTGGAACCCCTTAATAGGCAGTTTTAAGCTTGAACCAGTTGCTGGTCTACTAAAGCGTTCACCCTCGTAAGCAGTCCCAACGAGCAGCAACCGCCCCCCCCCACACACCTTTCGCCCGTAATAAATGATTTTAGCACACTGATAGATTTCTACAATAGGCTACTCACGATAAGCATAAACTACCCAGAGCGCAACTAGAAATATCGTGTAGGGAGTGCTAGATTGCACTCGCAACCGGATGTAAAGCACCCTTTACGCATAAGTTACTGCAATCGAGTCACATCCAAACCAAAACTTTTCCAGAAGAACTAACAAAAGAGCTAGAATTAGCGCACCCGATCCAAAAACTTGTCACTGTTAAGAGTAGTTAATTGATCCACATATATTTCTCCGAAGGATAGCAGCTAGTGGGAAACTCCATTTGATTTGTCACAAGCCTGCGCGGTTTGACGGCTAAAACTCGGTGCGTCATTTGATTACAAAGTGGTCGTGTGACTTATTTTAAACTTTGAATACATATACTAATACACGTAATACAAACGATTTATCACAGTATTTTGACATGACCTGCGATTTCACTTCTACTGCAGAAGTGCACAGTCAGATAAGCTGTTGTGGATGCTACTCCATGTTGAACATGTGCATTTAAGTCACTTCAGTTAGACGTAATACACTAATCACAAGGTTGCTGAAAACTCTGACAGCGCACGACCGGTTTCGTCCTTCTTGGAGCTCATTAGGTAGGCGTCAACGTTATGTTCTTTTTTGACCCAAATTGCGCATCATAACCGGAAATTTCAGGTGGGTTCGAGGTGAGTCACCCGCTAAATCCAAACTGGCATGCAGATGAGTGTATTTCACTTCAGTTAGGTTTTTCAACTAAAAAGCCATTTACTGAAGTACAATGGCTCCAACTGCCGCAGCATCGTTTGCCGTGGTTTGTCTCGTCTCGTCTCGT
This sequence comes from Opisthorchis viverrini, assembly GCF_000715545.1. Taxonomy (NCBI): domain Eukaryota; kingdom Metazoa; phylum Platyhelminthes; class Trematoda; order Opisthorchiida; family Opisthorchiidae; genus Opisthorchis; species Opisthorchis viverrini. The sequence continues at coordinate 824,035 of NW_008751725.1, forward strand.
TGTTCCCGTCCGGGGAGACGGCATTTGCCAACGTGAGTGAGTTGACCAGTAATGGCTTTCATTATCCGCTGCCAAGTCATGTACTGACCTCGCCTAGATCATCCCCATCTGATACGGGGCTGTGCGAATCGTGCCCTAGCCAACTCAAAGCAAACTGTAAAAGCAGCACGAACAGTAAAAAAAGTTCTTGGCTTCTTATCTTTCTAGCTCAAAATTCAGGTACTGTTCGATTTTGATATGAAATTTCCTTTGGATGGTGCTTGAGATTGTATATAGCTGATGTACAGTCAAGTTAAGATAGACCCAACTAATCGTTCCGTTTCAACAGCGAAACGTAGAACTGCTTGCTACCACATTTCGTTTGATAACTGCGGTTCTGAGTAATGAAAACCGTAGTAATCTACCGAGAATCACGTGATCAAGCATGTGGCCTAACCGTTGCAGTGGCCAGGGGAGCAGATTGTACAATCCCCTATTTGTCATTCTCCCTCACATCATACTTTCCTCTGAAGATTTTGTTCGCGTAGAGGACCGAGTACGGTGCAAATCAATTTGGCTTAGGTTGCACTGCAGTCAATGAGCAATAGCTAGTGTCATTTCGGGAGGAATACTTGTGTCAAATCGTGGTGGCAGCTAACTGGTCTTAATAAATACATATTAATGGCAAGGATGGACATAAATTTTGTGGACACTTGTTACTGACACAGAGTGATGACTTCGAGTCTTGGATGCAATTACATTGGCTGCTTGAGGACCCAGTTACGCGTGTCACAAATGCGTCGGCCAATGTAAAGCTTCGATCAGGAAATGTGGCTAGGTCGAATTCCCGAGATTCCGAATATTTTGAACGTAGAAGATTTGGTCATTAAAAGATTGTATCTTTCTGGGACTATCAGTCTTCTTACTCGCCAATTTTTCGCACACTGATGAAATTCTTTATTTATCTACAATATGTACAAAGAAATGATGCCGGTCTCCCAACACGGACTATTCATGTTCGATTCCTCACAAAAGAAGACCAAATGAGCCGTTGTTCGAAAAGTTTAATTACACGGGTTGGATCAACTTTGTTTTAGCCAAAATGTCAGCCAAACTTTGCCGACCTTCGGTAGCCCTTGTTTCCCTCATCGGTTATGAGTTCTTTTATCCGTCTTGAGTTTGTTTTGCTGGCTTTATACATGTTCTTTTCTTTAAAAAATTCCCAGAGAAAGAGTTCGATTAGGAGCAGATCAAATGAACTTGTTGTTCCTCGTCTGTGGCCCCCCTCAACCAATCAGCTGTACAGGAAATTGTTCCTCCAGCAAATCACGGACGCCCAGTTCACTGTATGGGGATGCCTAACCACGCTGGAATCACTTCACCCTGGGTTTGCCAAGGTACTTCGCCTTCAAATACATTCGTTCTGTGGAACCTTCAAATAAGTATACGAATATCATGAATGAGAGATACGGCCGAGTCTCCTGTGAAAACCAGATTGATATGCAAATGGGTGCATTTGTCGAAATCTGTTCAGTTTAGGTTCAAGTAGAACATAAGGTTGACGGAAACTGAGGGTCTGCGCCCACCTGATGAACCCCAAGAAGGGCGAAACCAGTAGTGGGCTGTCGAAGAGTTTTCAACAACTTTGTGAGTAGTTTCTTTTTTGACGGCATACGAACTTTTTTATGTTTCACTGGACTCCCGTCAGTATATCTGGCCCTGAAAAGTTCTGCACGCTATTTCACTTTGTAACGTCCCAGTACAGTGAACACTACGAGTGTCTACTCAACCCAAACCGGTGAAGCAATTGTTGCGCTTGGGGGTGGAAATTTGATTGTCCCAGCAAATGTGTGAAACTAACGCAATTTCGGTGCTTATTGACCATAGGGTTGATATACAGATGAGTCCATTCGCGTGGCTAGTTTCAGGATCTGACGGTAGACCGCTTTGTGTACGCCAGCATAGTTGTCTCCCAATAACAACGCCTAGCAGGAATCAGAAAATTCGCACTATGATCCATCATCTTATTAATACAAACTGGTTCTATGTGCAGATACTTGATAACCTTTTGGGATGATAAGGCTATCGGACCATCCCATGCACAAGAGGCTCTATAGCTTACGAAAAAATGGAGATACTTCTTGTAATACTAACATTTCGCGCAGTACTGACATGTCACATGCTGCGTTTTGGGAGAACAGCCTCCACGATGCGTTGATTGATCTTTATCTGGAAGTCGCCTTCATATGGGGTTTGTCGTACATTCTGTTAGGAGGCAATCCGAGGTTAGATGGTGACGCTTATATAGATAGGCTTTCAGGAGGGGTGTGTAAGGCCTAGCCTAGAAAGTTTGTGTAAGAAACAAAGATTTCAAAAGATAAACGTCGTTCCAACCTGGAAACTGCCTTGTTCAAAGGTAGGACTTCGTAACTTGTCTTTCTCAACAGTGTTTGTGCATTTTGGAAGTTCATTCTAAAAAATCACTCCTCAGACGGACTCGTTATTGTATTAATCACTAGATTTTACGATTTTGTACGCCAGTCTCCCTCTTGTTTTGCTGCTCTATTCAACTTTTCGGTGAATGTCACTTTCTATCCTGATTCGTTTCACTCATATCCAAAGTCCGAATTATACAGTATTGGTAAGACTGCTTTGTGGAGGTTCTATGGGTCTCATAGCTCCTAACGAAGCAGAAAGCGTGTAGCTCCAGTGTGACAAGCAAACCGTGTGTTTGCCTCTGCCCATTTTGTTTAGATTACTCTGTCCCAGCACAGTCTCGGGGCTAGGATGTGGTGTTTTATAAGGCAATCATGTCAGGAGACACAAATAATAGTAGCGAGACGTTGGGGACATTGATAGTGAGAACCCATTTGTGTTTCGTTCTACGATGACCATCCAGGCCATAAAAGTAGACGATAGACGATCGTAAATCTGTCAAACTAAGAGAGACAAATGTATGCGTCTCACAATTTGCCTGCAACGTCCTTACACTTACAGCAGACATGAGCGTTCGTAGTCGCGTGGTTCGTCTTGGCGGTGCCAGAACACACACACACACAAAACCAGTTGCCACACCAACCAGTGACTACTGCCAAGGCCGTTGTGCGCAATTTCGTACCTCCGGAGCGTTGCGTGAAAAAATTCGAGGAACACACGAATGTGTGCGAGTTCCGACCGTGTGGGCACGTTTTTGTTCTATGGGCATCAAACGGGTGATCGTGAGAAGAAAAGACAAACGCTCCAGTCTTTCCCGGCGTCTTATGATGCTGACTTGTTCGAACAAAGTGATCAACTTTTCCGACCCTACCTCATAGCAAAACCAACACTAGGTGACGCTATCAATCTCGGTGTACATATGTTGCTCGTTTGCAACTGTTATGTAGGACCGGTTCCGGTCAGTCGACGTGTGCACGCTATGGTGGTCGACACGAGCAACCCGAAAAGAAGTTCCGGCAATTTATGCCTCTCCAATCTGATGGATCATGAACAACGGTAGCGAACAGGCCGCTGCTTCAAAAGAGGGTGGGAGGACGAAACGTTGGTGTGCCTGAACTAAAGAGGGTACTTGTGACAAGACCCATATGCCATTGGCTGTCACCTGGTCTTGACCAGTGATTTGAGAAATAAAGCAGTTTCACCTCCCGCCGGCAACGAAATTTGTGCCGCGTGATTTAGATGCTTGACCAAAAAGAAAATTGGATGCACACACAAAGACAAGGTTTCTGCACATACGCCCTTGTAGCTGCCTATCTTTATACCCTAGTATGTGAACGTGCGCCATCGTCCTTTGTGCGCATGTTTCCAGTCCCAGGATGACCTCGGATAATTACAAGGTTTGTTTCTGTTAGTTCTCATCGTTAAGTTTTTATGGCAAACAAAGATATGGGTCAGACGATGAGTAGTTCGAAAGACTGTTTCATTGTTTCATAGAAATTTTCAATCAGTGGCCGGTAGAAGCGGTCAAATGTAAAAGTTATGCCTTTGGACTTGCATAGACGCCTTGTCCCCACCGTGATGTAACCCCGCTCGGAGGGGAGGGAATAACGGATGTGTTTGCACGGGACAAATCAGGATCCACCACACATCAGTAAGACTCATTTTCACAAACAACCCCTTCATGCTGCTGTTCGGAAGAACCAGTGTACAGTTGCCCTCAGCAATGTTCAACTTGTTCGTTCTTTTTCTTGGTGTCTATTTATCTATTTACAATTCATGGCTAATTATACCCAGACGCTACCTCACCAGTGTCCGAAATGCTGTCTGTGTTTATTATCCATCTGAATCTAAGTAGATTAACTCTAATAAAAATACTGGTCACCATTTTAGAAAGCGCCGTCAACTAAGTCCTGCCATCATCATAACGTCAACGTCTGCTTTTCGAGAAAAACTGACGATGGCATTATAATGAGCTCAGGCTTCAGAAATGTCTCCTTCAGTAAACCTAGTTCTTTGGTGTAAATAAAATGGTTAATGAATGTCATTTGACACTTTCTGGAAGGCGCACTACTAATAAGGCTGCTGGAAACTTTTCGACAGCCCTCCTTGGGATTCATCAAGTAGGCACAATCCCCCTGCCTTCGTCGACCGTATATTCTACTTGTACGCAATTTGTGAAATGTACCAATTTGGTTTTAACAGGAGATTCAGCTGAATTCCAAGTAATCGTGTTCAACCGAATGTGCTACACAAATGCCTTTTCAAGATAGAAGAATCGTGTAAACTATATTCTGCTAGTAGTATGTATTTGTTTTGTGTGCAAAAACGGTGGAAACTCATTTCGGCAGGCTTACATACAACTAGGTAGGTAGCTAGCTTTCACAGAATGTGTAGTCTTCAAAACTGTGCAATCAGCTTGCTTTTTAGTTACTTCGAGTTTTATCGGCTTGTGGCAGACTAAACAGCTCATCATTTTCACCTTCCTATATGAGACTGAGATGATCGTATGGAATATCACGCTCATTCTTACCACTGTATCTGTTTCATTAAATTGCTGCTGTGATTGTTGACCGGAATCCCTCGTCACAAATGGTGTGGCGGGACAGCGGGGAAGGTCTGTGATGTCTTTGCCTGCGCCCCATCAGGTTCGTTCGTGATCAGGTTACATAGGGTTACGACTTTGGTTGTACTAATGATGGATATCTTCCTCTCTCTTAAGCCATAAGGACCGATCTTTTCCAGCAAGCTTCATGATCCAAGTTCTTTGATTTCAGCCACCCGTGTTACTGGTCGATATTTCTGAATTTCCACAGGATACTGCACGTGCGGTCGTTTAGTAACGTGACAATGTTGGTTGTTCAACATATCTTTTCCTCCAGCGGTGTAAGGTAACCTCGACCATATGCGCCAAGTGAACAGAAGATAAACCAGGGTTCATGCCACTTGATCCAAGAGGTGCGGTCAAATAGGTAAAGGGTTAAACTTAATAACTAATAAAGTGAGGAAGTTGGAATTTCTTGAGTTCACCGGGGCTCGGGTGAAGGCTTTGATCAAAGCGACGGCGGGAGTGATGAAGCAGTGTCAGAGATTGTGCGAGTGCGGTGACAGCTACTTTTGTGGCAGATGAGATCTACCGAGGAAACCACCGTCGGACAGGAGAAATGACAGAAAACAGGTTGATGAAAGATTAGTGTGTCCTTAAAAACAGTGATGATACAACCCACGTACGTTGTGTAGAAGAGAACCGTAGCCTCAGAAATCGGTCCATCGTTTGGCTCTATTCCGCGATGAAACGAACCGTCAAGCCTCTAGCGAGTAGCTTTGTTTTCCCGGGAGCAAATAGTCTTTTAAAACTTTCAACTGTACGAAAAACATAAGGAAGTAATCACGTTCACTTAATATGATTCAACAAGAGAAACAATGAAAATTGCCTCATCCTAATACCTGCTAACAGTGAGTGCTCTCATGCGAATGGATAACCTCTATGCCTTACTGAATGTTCTTCCTTTAGTTTGCTGAAATATCATGGTCGATTTAGCCACAACAGGTAATCAACACGTAAATCAACCTTTACCCCTCACATCACCAGATTTCGGCTGATTTCGATGAGATTGCTTTTTTAAAAGTCAAATAAAACTCTTGATTATCATCCCTAACACAGAGCAGCAATTTGCATAACGTTAACGAAATGAAGCTTGATTCATGATACTGCGTTAGACAGCGCAGTCGGTTAGTTAAACGAAGTATGTAAAGTGCGCATGTTGATTCCTGCTCTTTTGTGATTTCACGTCATGAAATCAACTTAAAAGCAGGAACACACCTTTCATGGAACTCTGAAGATTAGATGACTCCACAGAGTGAACTCTTCCAGTTGGTTACTGTATAGATGAGTTTTCCACGAAGTCTACATCGAAGCCAACGTTCCTCACAGCGGCTGTTTTACATTCGCTGCATCTGTCCCCTGAACGGAATATTTTCCAAGCCGCGCCATCAAAAACAATATCTTAACCAGCTTCCACTTTTTTTCTGTCTCGAGTAAATCGCCGATATAATCTGTCATCGGGCAAGTGTAGATATTGTCGCACAATTCATCTTGTGAGGAGAATATTATAGGAGAAAACTGATGCCCCAGGACGAAAATACTTGAAAGTGTTATCTATCGGCAGTTTAATGTCGGTACAAAGATGAAAGTGAAGCACTGTAGCTCCTTCCATCCACCCTTTGTACTTTTCCTTATAATTCATAAAACCTGTTGAACAGCATGTGGTCTGAATCTGATAGATTGTAAAAAAAAATCGGTCACTTACTTGCTGCTGACTTAGCCCCATTAGGCATATTCATTTGGGTCATTTTGAACGCTCATGTCATCACACACTGTCACGGCTGAAGAACTACTTTGTTGACCGATGCTGACCGTCAGGATTCCGGTTAATTTATCATCCGCAACCTCAGCATCACCATTATCCCCTTCGTGGCCATCATCAATATTTGTTTTACACGCACGTCTTGCCTCATTTTCAGACCATGCGCGCGCGTGTGTAAGACTTTTAAACACATTTAGCCGCTGTGTGTGGTTTTTCTCTGCATGCGTGCGCGCGCGCGAACTATAGGAACTGGTCCAACATTCTCTTGGTGGTGGCGATGTTGACTGAGTACATGGCGGGCGCGAACAAGCGGCATAGACAACCTTGCTAACGCTGTCCCAGATGATGATGAAGTGAAGTGACATTCATAAAACCTCTCTTTTTTAAGTTGCTCTGCTCAACGCTTCGGCAATTCAAAGGCCCGCGTCCCGTTTTGTAGTCTAGCGAACGAGCAGTCAACCAGCCAGCCAGCAAGGCAAGCAGGCAAGCAAGCAAGCGGACAAGAAGGATAAGCGCATCTAAAGTTGCTGAGGCAGAAAAAACAAGCTGACAATCGAAAAGATGCAAACTATCCACTACCCCATGCTGGGTGGTAGTGGTGGTGTTGTTGGTAATCTTTCATTGTCACCAATGTTTGATGAAGCAGCAGTTTGAGAATAGTTCCTCACGCTCACATCAACCTCAAGCGTAATGACCAGCCAACCGGAGTGAAGTGGAAGGGATAAAGCAGAACCGCCTTGTTTGAGAACGTGGTCATTATTCTTCCACAGTTGACAAACGAGGAAAATGAATGAGGTTGATTGACCCACCTGCGTGTATATTGTTTAACTGCCACCTACAGACTGAATTAAAGATGCGTATTCGCAATACGCAGATGTATGAACTGCCAGTTACAAACTTTTTTTCTAGTTTCCCCGCAACCTGCTCTTTAGGCTGCCATTCTATGAATGTATTAGTGGAACTAGTGTCCCAATCAAAAACGCTCTGTGTTCCCTCTAGTCTATGTATGAAATCTACCGCCTAAATTTGTGTGTCATGTTTTCACATTCGGATCTGACGGGAATAAGAAGTTGTCGGAAGAACTGCACCTCCTTTGATGTACGAATGGAGCATGCTAAAACTTCCTTTCAAATCCCGATACATCATTACATTACAATTAAACGCTTACTCAAATAAAGAAGGCATTGAAAATATGGACTCTGTCCTGTAATTTAATTCAACCTGCACTGAAAAGCCAATAAACCTCCGTTAGGGGATTGTTGATTTTGCGGAACACAAGAAGCCCAAGAAACACTACTCGTAAAGTTGCTGAAAATTCCTCGACAGTCCACGACCGGCTTCGTCCTTCTTGAGGCTCATCAGGTAGGCGACGAATTTTCAGCAACTTTATGAGTGGTGCATTACGGATATACATATGTCGCGATATCTCGAATACCGTATCGACTGCAACTTGAGGCAGCCTGGTGCAGCACATTCAGTTGCCTGGAAACATCACAAACGGGAGATTCAACTGGGTTCTAGGCGAGTCTCTCGAAAAATCAAATTAGTTTGCAAACGAGTGTATTTTGCTAAGCTTTAGAAGCATTCTATTCTACAAATTACTGCAACTTAGTAATTGACCGACCCACTACTCAGCTGCTGAACAGCGTGACCAACTTGCACCAATAGATGATGGGAAAGCCTCACCCACATTGTTGACTGACTCTCTAACTGACGAGTTCTCAAATGAAAAGCTGATTCGGCTTATGAAACTTCTTTGATCGTAATATTTCAAAAACAATGAAAAGGCAAGAGGAGTAGAAAAGGTAGTTTCATCCTCTTTGATGAACACTCAACAAGTCCCTTTTGGGAAGGATTGCAATACGATCCATTCAGTACGACCGAGATCAGTGTGCTGGCGAAAACTAAGCTGAAAATTTGGACGATGAGTCGTGGTCTTAGCTTGAAACTTAGCCCGACGTGGTGGAAATTAACAGGACCGCCTTGCTGCTCAAAAACCAGACGAGTGGGAAACAACCGCCTTCGTCGCATTGTCCTTGCCTAAAAAGAGTGGGTGAAAGTCACTTTTCCCGTTAATTCTGAATTGCAGACAGCTGCATCTTCAGAAACCCGACTACCATACTTCTTAAATCCCCGGATTCATCCTAAAATAGGACCCTTGTAAAATGTCTTAATTTCATTAGTAACCATCCACCGACACTCATGAAATAATGAAAATGTATTTAGCAACGATGTATCACAAATGACGAGGGCAAATGGATATGTTGCTGCAGAGCAGCCGAGCAGCGGGGCGAGTTTTCTCATCTCCGATCAGTGAGAGTCCTTCTTGGCTTCAGAGCATCCATCAGCTCATTTCTGAAATAGCCTTCACTGCTTAACTGTTTTACAACAGGACTCACTGCAGGTGAATCATAGGAAAAGGTCGGTTTTTATTTGTGAGGGAAAATACTAGACTCGTATCCATAAGTAAAGAAGTATGAACTAGCAAGGCGGTCGGAAAGGCCACATTACTTTTGGCTTTGCATTCAGGTGGTTTCTATTAGTTTGAGAACTGCAACATGATGCCTTTACTTTCATATGGGAATCCATAGATCCAGCCACATCTCTACTAATTGTTCCCAAGTTTGGAGTGAAGTTTTTCAAACATTCCCCCGGATGAATGGCAAAAGACTCATCCATTTACGTGAAACTTGTACTCATCCTTCGAACAAGGTCCACTTTCTATTCTTAATGGTAGAGGTCCAATCCCTCTGGTAATTTATTTTCCAATAAAACTGAAGAGAAATCATCCCTGGCCTTGCGCCATTCTTCCATAGCATACGTACTTAAACTTCTCAACGGAAGCGTTTCTACGAAGTTTCATTGTTGAAAATTATATAAACTCCACTACTTGCTCCGTTTATTTATCCGCCTTTTCAGTTTCAGTTGCTTGCTTCAAAGCAAATCGGTGTAAAAAGCGACTGAATTGAATCATGGGTCAGCAATTTGTTGCTAATATGAGAACTTCCACCAATTTCTGAAACATTTCGTCCAAGCGGCACCTGTGCAAGTGTTCTCTCTAAGTTTGGCCATTGCACTCCTTCAATGAAGTTGCTACTCCGGCCCTAAATTAATTTCGATTCGGATCCAGTGTTTAAAACACAAAAAGACCCTAGTTCCCTTCGTCTCTCCCGTTCCGACTGACCTACCTTTAGGTATTAATGGAACAAGTATAGTTGCATTCATACTATTTGGACCCAGCAGCACATAGCTATTGTATGTATTGTGTCTCGAAAAACCTGGTGTCCGAAACCTAAGATTTTTTTTAACCTTCTGGAAACAGTAAAGCACTATTTTAACGGCCAACGGCTCGGTGGTTTTAAATGAATCCTGTAGCAAACGCTCATGATCATTCAAAAACTTGCCTATCTAATCCTTTGACGAATGAGTAATGCTCATCTAGCCACGGGGATCCTACCATGAGAACATATTCTGTCTTCATGCGGCAAATTTTCCAGCAGCTCACTATCGGTTTCGCCTTTCTCGGAGCTCATCAAATAGCCATGAGTTACAGTCAACCGTAGGATTTAGCAGAACGTGAGCCGGAGATTCGGTTGGACCTCCGGTTAAAAACGTTATTTCGGCAGTTGCGTAAGATATGATGTTCAAGTAGAACTTAGACCAACGGAAACTCGGACGCTGCGATACAATGAACTCCAAGCAGGGTGAAACCATTTGTGGGCTGTCCGGAACTTTTCAGCAACCTTGTGAGTAGTATGTTCCATCGTGAAAATGAACTACATCTCAAATATCGTACCAGTTGAAACACGGAGTAGAATTTTGTGACACTTTTAGTTGAAAAAAATCAGAAATGATGGATTCAACTGAGATACAGCTTAGTTTCTTATTAACCCCAAGCTATTTTGCAAATGAGTATATTTCGTGCATTCCATCTACTTAAACAATCAAACAACCCAAATATCTCGTAGTGACTAAATTCTCTGAATGCCTACCTAGTGCGCACAGCTTCCGTGTGCTTCTACACGCCGGGCATCTAAGTTCGGTAACCAGATCCGGAGCAATCAGCTGATTCCACGCCGCACAACTTACGACCTATCGGAAAGCCACTTTGAGTGCTTAACTCTTCCTTCGTAGGAGACAAAAACATTAAATTCCAGAAAACAGGTTGGCGAACTCTAGCAGTTTCGAAATCTCCTCTAATCAGCAATACGCCCTGAGGGTTTAAAAAAAAAGAAAATGAGTAATGCACACAAGTAAAACAAAGATTTGGCGCAATCTATGATTACGCTTACGTCTCAATCGATTGGCTCGAATGACTATCTGTCGCCTGTGCAGACCATGGGTGTCTCAATGCACGTTAGGACGATTTCTGAGCTGACCGCAGTTGTCTAAGCGGTGACCAGACGCCCATGCTGGACGAATTTAGTTGGACAAATAGGTGCATGGTGTCGCCAAACTTATACTCACAGTCCTGCTGTCATCCCTGCTTTACTTGCATCTATCGTTCAATTTTAGTTTCGCGAACCTTCGATCCATGTTGACCAGAGGAGGAAATCACCAAAACGTTAATTTTCATCAAGTTGTTTTCTGAATTTCACAATGAATCAGGCTTTTTTGCCTACTCACTGAACTATCAAGAATTTTGATGAAAGTTCTTTATCGGGAACAACTATTATAAGCAGTAAATACCCCACTTAGTTGGTAGCCCAAGTAAGTTGAAACTCTAGCCGTCTAAAGCATGATCTGACCAGAAGAGCTACATTTTGACGCGCTATGGAATCAGGAAAAACTTGGGTTCGACTGCGGTTTTCGGCACAGATAAACCGCACTTGTGATAAATACTGTTAATTTAAACCTTGAATTCTAGTTGGCTACAAACAACTTGTTGCTTGCTTATACGCGTTTATAACCTCTGACTTTGTGAACCGGAAAATTTCTTGGTGCCGGGTTACCACACAACCCAAGACTGTGGTAAAAATTAACAAAATAGTTATGGTTTCTCCCTTTCAGCGAATAGATAGCGACATATGCGAGTACTTGTTGATGGTGACTGATACTTAGCAGTATGTCACAAAGGTACTTGTAAATTCTCTAAACCCAATGACGGGTATTATTCTGTTGGCCCTCATCACCTTGTGCTTCATCAAACCAATTCGATGGCATCTTAAGAACTCAGGCTGAACTAATTTGTGTGACCCGCAGACATTGCTTTCGACACGCGGAATTTCCAAGTTCGTCACTTCCGTGTTAATCGACATAAACCTGAAAACCTTATCACAATGGATTATCTTTTTTTCATTCTCTCAACCTAGGCATGTGACTGACGTGGAAGAAAGTGTTATTGTCGAGACTTGACCGAAATGCTTGCAACCTACCTATTTACAACCAGCCCCACCCCCTCTGCCAACCCTCTCCCCATCCAGTCGGAAAGGGCGATAAATGTCGCTTGCTAGGCTCAAGGTTGATCACAATTTTATGGCTTGTCACTCTGTCCGGAAGGAAATAATCTAACATTTTATGACTTTTTTGACAAGGTCACTTATAGATCACTCCTTCACTCCTGTGGTTGGTTGACGTATGTGTACGCTTGCATATGTGTGCTTGCACGTGCGCTGCTGAGCCAAGCAACCGGAAAGATGCATCCATCTTCCACGATCATAGCCAGGTGGGTAAGATTGGCAGATCAGGGTGTGTCATTGTTGACTGATTGGTTTCGTCAACGGCCACGACACAACAGACAGAGTGGTATTCAGGGTGCGTCACTGTCGTCCTAGGTGAGGGTATTTATGTACTGGTGAAGGTTAGACGCGCACAGGTGTGCTTGTGTGTACGCACACGATTGTACCTTGTCCCTTCCAGCAAGCAGTGCTGTTGTTGCTTTGTTCTTGTTATTATCATTATTATTTTCGTTATAGTCCCCGTCGTCGCCGGAATTGACTTTGACCGATCACATTTCAACAGGGGTAATAAAATGTGTCAAGACAGAAAGCAATTAAATGTGTCGCGGAAGCGCCCTGACTGGCGGACTGACAGTTAGAAATGGCAGGCAGTGAGCGACGACCGTGTGCTGCAGACAGACGTGTGCACACTTACATCGGTATGAATTTGTAACATACAGGGCACGCGAAAAACTGTTTGGATTGCGGACGCGTTCGAGCACGAGTGAGACTGTGTAGTCATCGCTGTGGCCAGTTCAAACCGATACGGTTGCTGCTATTCCACCGACCACAAACAGCTTTGTAATTATACTTTATTTCTCAACCCGAATTGTTCACTTCAATTTCCTCTCCACAGCGGCTTCAAATGAGTTTTATCAAGATGATGATTTTGCGAAATATATGTGCAAGGAACGCGCCATTCGATCTCAATTAACGGTCTTGATTCGTCCCTTCACAGTTGTTACATATGTATCGTCGACGGAATGCTGTGCTCCACAAAACTGATCAGTTACCGGAAGTTTCAGACAAACCCTGTTAAGTCAATATTAACCGGCTGAATAATGAAGTGGTTTAACCAACTTTATTTTTTGTGGACATTCGCGAAAATAGCAACATAAAGCTCCGTTCCGCTTCACAACACACTGTCACCTCGATCGGTGATGAGACCGAAATTCCAAACTCAATGAACCCAGTAAATGAACGGCCTTAGCCACGAACAACCTGTTCTACGTCAAACAACAGTCAAAATGCACTGAAATACAGCTTTCAAACGACAATCTAATAGGACGGGAATCATCACATCTTTACTCTAGTGAAATTTTCCCTGGTTAACATCAATATGACTCATTCACAGAAAGAAAATCAGCTCACTGAAAAATGACGCTATGATGTCTTTTCACAATAGGGTGAACTCGTTCGCTTGTCGAAAAGCTGGATTGTGGGGCGGGGGAGCTTCAGGCCATGGGGTCATCATTACGACCATTCAAGCATGGCATTGGACTCCGGTTGTCACGGCAACATCATATAAAAGGTCCATCTGGGTAATCATGCCACAACCACCATCGCATTACGATCACACACTATCACCAGCTTCGTTGGGACAGGGGACAAGTGAGCGCGCAAAACACAAATCCTCTAAGTGGAAGGCGATTGTTGTCACATGGGGAAATCAATCCAACTCCATTTGTCTGTCATCTTCATCCCACACACGTCAGAAAGCGTCCATCAATGTTCGCTGGGTATAACGAGAGGTATGGCCAAACATGTACACAGAGAAACAATGGGACAGACGCTAATATACACACACATGAGAATAATCAATGTCCATGAGACAATGATCTGGTTAATTAGAGCTTAGGATGGGAGAAGATTTGTACACACTGTCGTCACCACATTAAAACCTATCCGTTGAGGTTCGAGCAAACAATAGAAAGCTTTTAATAAATTTGCTACGGTACGGGTACACGAAATGCAGGGATTAGTTTAGGTAATGGGGTCAGTCACTGCAAAAATTGTGAATGAGAGCGGGGGAGTTTGACCAGTTTTACCCAGCCTTTGGATAAGGCTGGTAGAAAGCATAAATATCAGTCTTTTTTAGTCGAGTTCTAACACTGCCTAGAACTTTTGCAATACTATTGAAGCTATTTCAGCGACATGGCATTTGTGTAAGTTTCGAGGCAGGAGAAGACAACTGCTAAGGTAAAAACTAATGCGCTACTGTCAGTAGTCAACTTCCAACCATTTTGTAGTTGTAGAACAGCCGGGGATCTGCAGTTGATTGCTAGTCGGTTCAGTTCGTGATATGTTAGTATGATATCCGTAATAGAGCTTCATTCCCACGACTGTTGATCGACAGCAGTTTCTGACAAAAAATCAAACTTGTTTGGGTCAATAATTTGTTCCCATTGGGTTCCTCTTTGGTATCAGTATTATATGTTGACGGTTGAGTAACTGAGATTTCACGCAATCATTTCTTAGGCAACGTGTTTACATATTCACCATCATCATCATCGTCATGATCATCATCATCATCATCATCATCATCATCATCATCATCATCATCATCATCATCATCATCATCATCATCATCATCATCATCATAGACAGTAACATCAGTGCGAACCTATGATATCGACCACCTGCCACTTTTTGCAATCTTTCCAGCCAAGCGCAGTAAGGTCACGGGTACCACGTGCAGGAAGACCTACTGGATCAGCAAAATCTGAACTCTTTGTAATCTTTTTCACACCCTCCTGCCAAATCATGCGTTGTCAACTCTAAGGTTTGCGCCGTTGTGAAGGCGGCAGAGTTAACCATACTTGTGTCGGCAGGCGGTGTTTCGCCATGCATATCACGTGACCGAGCCACCACAATTGATGCTGCTGGGTGACTTCCGGGATTAAAGTACATACCGCACAACCAAATGCCCGTTTTCTAATCACTTCCTTACGAGTTCATTGGCACCATTTGACACCAGCAACGTTCCTGAGCCATCGGTGGTTAAAACCCTGTAGACGCCTCACATCATCTCTCCACAGAGGCCATGTGTCGTAATCATACAACAATACAACCCTTATTGTAGCCGGATACACGCGACCCAGTGATATGCCTTTATGACGTCACAAGTGACGCAAAAGAGAACGCGTGATTCGAGCCTTTGAGTTTCTTGCACTGACTTCGTCAGACGCACGTACGTCAAAGTCAGTACAAATATCAAAGTATGCAAAACTTTCCACAAACTCCACTGATTCTCCTTGGATTCTAAGGGACATATTTGAGGACTGCACGTTGAGAAGCATGACTATTCCCCTTTAAAGTGCATAACACAAGCCGGAGGATGATATTATGGTAATCATTTATTCAACACAGCTTTCGCTACGCCTTTGTCTTCAAAGATGAAATCGATGTCGTCCGCGAACTCCAGATCAACAAAATCCTCCCTCACAACCATTTGAACACCGAAATTTTGAAGACCTTCCAGTGCATGCGTAATTATTTCACCAATGATGAAGTTGAACAACAACTGGGAGAGGGGACATTGTTGTCGGACACCACTTTTTGTAGGAAAGCTTTTGGATAGTTCAGTATAAACCCTCATATACTCAGAAGTAAAGTATATGAGGGGAGAGAGAGGTGAAAGAGGAAGAGGTCATGTGGGAGGTTGTCAGGATTAGTGGCTAGATGATGTTTGAGTAGAGATAAGATATCAAACACTCCTAAGAGTGATGGCGACTCCATAGTCATGGTCCATCTTTCCACTGAAGACCAGGATTCCGGATTGGAGGTAGCAGGTGACCAACTGAATTGCTGCTCAAATTAATTTTCCCAGAGATTCAAACTTTCCGCCTCGCTGGATATCAGAGAGCCAATTTGGTCCCTGATAGTTTTGCTGACAATAGGCTTCTGAGGGCCAGTCGAGCAAATCAAGTCGAACAACTTATGGACATTCCCACAATTTTTGCCTCTTGCATGTTTTCGACCTTTCGCATCCATCAAGCTTCGCGGTCTGCACGGACAGTTGGCTCCGTCTGGGGTCGGACAATGCGCCGGGTTGTGTTGTGGTTACCTTCAGTAGAAATCTGTCTCCAGACCTCCATCAAAACCCCGGTTCTATCAGAGATCCCATGTTCGGATGAAGTTGGCTGGTTAATACCACAAACATATGCTCCAGCTCTGAGTAGCGCTTTGGATATCTTTTCCCAGTGGCCGTTTATATCTGAAATCGGACAGTCCGACATGCGTTTGAGGAGCCGGTTTTGGTAGTTTCGTTTAATTTCTTGGTCCACTAGCTTCTTCATGGCCAAGCAAGGTGTGCGCCTTTTTCGTAGACCTAAAAAGCACAATAAAAAGCAGCAGTGCACAAGTCATAACCCACGCTGGTACTCCAGAATGGGCGGTAAGCAGGGACCAACCCTCGCCACTGACGTTGATCTACTCTATTGGGATTCGGGACTGGTTCGTTGGTGGGCCACACGTCACCAAGCGATTTCCGCTGTTCCGAAAGTTGATAGTGCAGAGGAACATCCACTGATCAGCACATCTCCGAGGTGGACGATTTCCGCTGCCCGTACATCCAACCCAAGACGAGGGGCGGTCAGTACAATCACAATATTTGTGTCCTGTATCCTTGGTTTTGACAGACAGCATACATCAATGCAGAGGGAGTCCAACATACGAGCAAGTGCCACCTGTGATCCTGCTTTCTTCAGTGTGCAAACATTAAAGGCATCTAATTAGACCGGATTTTAGGATTTAAAGACAGATTTTGAAGTGTTTACGTTTGTCACTGAAGGCGGACGTACAAAAGCTTCAACTGCGCGCAATGCACGGCGAGCAAAACGCTGAGTCCTAGTGCTGAGGTGTGTGGAAAGAGTATTATAGTTTGGTAGGAAGAGGAAACCTCGAAAGTGTGTGAAGGAAATGGCAATCAAGTTGAAGTTGGTCGAAATTATGATTCCTAATTTATCTCCTCGCCCATTTGGTTCTCGTAGGCCATAGGCAACTGGAAAGTTTGCAACGGGGTTCGTATTCCATCAAGCTCTTCTCAGTCTCTTATCACCTTGGTGTTCAATGAATGAACGTCAAACAATTGGAATGATTATTACCCTAAAATAGTGGTATTTTACAAGGTAATATGACAGTACTCTCCAAAGAGTAAGTGACAGTGAGGACCACGAAAATTTATCGCTGACAACGATGTTTTCGAATAAATGCCACGAGAATAAGACATTTCAACAACTCGGTATGAAGACTCTGCAAAACGGCTCTCTAATGTCCTCATATCTGCTAGTCACCCGGGCTGGAATGACCACTCAAAAATGAACCCTGTGTCTATGAGGCCAATTTCAGCTTGTTGGTTTCAGTCCCTAGAATTACTCCGGTGACTACATGGCAAGTTTCTGAATTCTACCTTACTAACTTATCAATGGAACCAAATGAACTTACATCCCGACCAGTGTTGTTGTGTCTTGGGATAAAGTAGTCACTGTGTGTGTGTGTCATTGATCGGTCCACCGTGGCGCTGCACCGGTAGTTCTAAACCAATACCGGTAAGTATTGCCACTGTGACCTTTCATCTTAATGTCCATCAGTCTTTTTAGGAATGCCTTAGAGAGCATATGTCACACTGTTACTTGGAGCTCGTTTTTCATCGGAGACTTATCTAAGTGGAGTGGATTCTCTACCACAGACATCCTCCTCCGAGGAGACGTTAATCGTCAGAAGCTATTGCATCTCTAGTCCTCCATAAACCACCGTCCAACTTTTGGAACCAATGAGCCTAGAAACCATCCTAGAAGTCTGAACATATTTCGCATCTTGTTGAGAAGGAAAGTAAAGTAAAATTCCTTTTCCAGGCTTGGTGTAGAAATTACTGTAGAGGACAGGCACTTGAATAGACCTATCGGCTTGAGAAATTTCGTTCAGACACTCTAAATGACACCAAACGACCTGAGACTGAGCTTTTTCAAATGGTTTTTACGGAATTATCACAAGAGCGAGTTTCTTTGCCATTCTCCTTCCCAGAAGGAAGAGAAGCTTCTGTGTTCGCTGTGGAAGAAACAACGTGGGCAGTGTGAAGTACTCTGTGTACAGAGATTCAAACTTTCCGCCTCGCTGGATATCAGAGAGCCAATTTGGTCCCTGATAGTTTTGCTGACAATAGGCTTCTGAGGGCCAGTCGAACAAATCAAGTCGAACAACTTATGGACATTCCCACAATTTTTGCCTCTTGCATGTTTTCGGCCTTTCGCATCCATCAAGCTTCGCGGTCTGCACGGACAGTTGGCTCCGTCTGGGGTCGGACAATGCGCCGGGTTGTGTTGTGGTTACCTTCAGTAGAAATCTGTCTCCAGACCTCCACCAAAACCACGGTTCTATCAGAGATCCCATGTTCGGATGAAGTTGGCTGGTTAATACCACAAACATATGCTCCAGCTCTGAGTAGCGCTTTGGATATCTTTTCCCAGTGGCCGTTTATATCTGAAATCGGACAGTCCGACATGCGTTTGAGGAGCCGGTTTTGGTAGTTTCGTTTAATTTCTTGGTCCGCTAGCTTCTTCATGGCCAAGCAAGGTGTGCGCCTTTTTCGTAGACCTAAAAAGCACAATAAAAAGCAGCAGTGCACAAGTCATAACCCACGCTGGTACTCCAGAATGGGCGGTAAGCAGGGACCAACCCTCGCCACTGACGTTGATCTACTCTATTGGGATTCGGGACTGGTTCGTTGGTGGGCCACACGTCACCAAGCGATTTCCGCTGTTCCGAAAGTTGATAGTGCAGAGGAACATCCACTGATCAGCACATCTCCGAGGTGGACGATTTCCGCTGCCCGTACATCCAACCCAAGACGAGGGGCGGTCAGTACAATCACAATATTTGTGTCCTGTATCCTTGGTTTTGACAGACAGCATACATCAATGCAGAGGGAGTCCAACATACGAGCAAGTGCCACCTGTGATCCTGCTTTCTTCAGTGTGCAAACATTAAAGGCATCTAATTAGACCGGATTTTAGGATTTAAAGACAGATTTTGAAGTGTTTACGTTTGTCACCGAAGGCGGACGTACAAAAGCTTCAACTGCGCGCAATGCACGACGAGCAAAACGCTGAGTCCTAGTGCTGAGGTGTGTGGAAAGAGTATTATAGTTTGGTAGGAAGAGGAAACCTCGAAAGTGTGTGAAGGAAATGGCAATCAAGTTGAAGTTGGTCGAAATTATGATTCCTAATTTATCTCCTCGCCCATTTGGTTCTCGTAGGCCATAGGCAACTGGAAAGTTTGCAACGGGGTTCGTATTCCATCAAGCTCTTCTCAATCTCTTATCACCTTGGTGTTCAATGAATGAACGTCAAACAATTGGAATGATTATTACCCTAAAATAGTGGTATTTTACAAGGTAATATGACAGTACTCTCCAAAGAGTAAGTGACAGTGAGGACCACGAAAATTTATCGCTGACAACGATGTTTTCGAATAAATGCCACGAGAATAAGACATTTCAACAACTCGGTATGAAGACTCTGCAAAACGGCTCTCTAATGTCCTCATATCTGCTAGTCACCCGGGCTGGAATGACCACTCAAAAATGAACCCTGTGTCTATGAGGCCAATTTCAGCTTGTTGGTTTCAGTCCCTAGAATTACTCCGGTGACTACATGGCAAGTTTCTGAATTCTACCTTACTAACTTATCAATGGAACCAAATGAACTTACATCCCGACCAGTGTTGTTGTGTCTTGGGATAAAGTAGTCACTGTGTGTGTGTGTCATTGATCGGTCCACCGTGGCGCTGCACCGGTAGTTCTAAACCAATACCGGTAAGTATTGCCACTGTGACCTTTCATCTTAATGTCCATCAGTCTTTTTAGGAATGCCTTAGAGAGCATATGTCACACTGTTACTTGGAGCTCGTTTTTCATCGGAGACTTATCTAAGTGGAGTGGATTCTCTACCACAGACATCCTCCTCCGAGGAGACGTTAATCGTCAGAAGCTATTGACAGGTAATACTGCATCTCTAGTCCTCCATAAACCACCGTCCAACTTTTGGAACCAATGAGCCTAGAAACCATCCTAGAAGTCTGAACATATTTCGCATCTTGTTGAGAAGGAAATAAAGTAAAATTCCTTTTCCAGGCTTGGTGTAGAAATTACTGTAGAGGACAGGCACTTGAATAGACCTATCGGCTTGATAAATTTCGTTCAGACACTCTAAATGACACCAAACGACCTGAGACTGAATAGAGCATCGGCTCGATAAATTTCGTTCAGACACTCTAAATGACACCAAACGACCTGAGACTGAGCTTTTTCAAATGGTTTTTACGGAATTATCACAAGAGCGAGTTTCTTTGCCATTCTCCTTCCCAGAAGGAAGAGAAGCTTCTGTGTTCGCTGTGGAAGAAACAACGTGGGCAGTGTGAAGTACTCTGTGTAACGTATCATAGAACGCGCGCCGGTGAATTAATCGCAAGCATATTGACCCCCTTAGTCCAGACTTAAGGATTGTGGTGGAGGTCGATAAGCTTCTCTATCTTCAGTCTAGCTTTACTCCAGCTTGTCGAATAGGACAACCACGAAAGCCTCAGTCTTTGCCTGACCCATTCGGTCAGATGCTTCAACAGTTCAACGTATGTACCCGTGCTCTTGTCGTCTATATTTTTTACATACGGTGCCGATGATATTTCGGTGATTGAGGGCTAAATTCATGCCTGTTCGGCCAAAAGGCTCCGTCCTGATTCACATAGCTATACAAGCATATGGCTGATGTTTTAGCACCCCTAGGTACTTGCCGCTTATATTTCCTCACAACCATTGCATCCCATAACATTTCGTTTGATTCCGGATGAATACACTACTATCTCCGGCACACTTATGGAAATGCCCACATGCTCTGCCAAGACCGGGTTCTTGGAGAGCAAACGGTTAAACAGATCGACTGAATGGCCCGGATCCTAAAGTCTTTCCTGTCAAGAAATGAGGTGTTCCTAAAGACGGTGCCCTGGTACGAAATAAATGACGAGTAATAGGAGTGGTAGTTGTGAGGAAGTATTTCGTCGGTAGTTGGGGTCACCCCGGGTCTAGTCCTACTGTGTCCTATTGACTCGTCACACTACAAAATATTTCGTTCCATTATTCAACCTTGACCGCAGGCTGAAGCACAGGACGAGTGACACCCAATGATAATCTAAGCCTACAGTTTTCTACGAAGCGCTTGCTTCCATGGTCAAAATTTTACCATGGTCACCGTTCTTCATGACTAAAGCTCGCAGGTTATCAGTTTACCATGGCGAGGTCGGCTGGACTACCCCGTCGGTACGTAGCACAACA
Source organism: Opisthorchis viverrini (assembly GCF_000715545.1). NCBI lineage: Eukaryota > Metazoa > Platyhelminthes > Trematoda > Opisthorchiida > Opisthorchiidae > Opisthorchis > Opisthorchis viverrini. Next base: position 845,577 of record NW_008751725.1, read on the forward strand.
CAGACGTAATTGAGCTCTGTGCATTAGATGTTGTAAAGGCAATATCCGCGGTGTTGCGGGCTCAAGATGTTCGGCTGGGTACGGTATCCAACCACTTGATTTACCTACATCGGGCTGTTCATCGCAGTACAGTTTGAAGTGACAATGCGTACGCTTGGGTAGTTAAACCGCTGAGGTAGGCTTTTAGCAAGCACATACTACGTACAAATCAAACGAGATGAAGTCTTGAAAATGACATAGTTCTGAAAGAGGCCCAATATTTTTGTCCCGCAGGACGCAAACTGTGAGAGTAGTCTTGTGATTATCCAATCCGCGTACGACTGTCAAAACACAGCGATCAACTTGGTTGTTATTATGGCTTCCAGTTGGACAATTCATGCGAAGTGCTGAGCCGCAATACGTCGAACTACTGGTAGTTCGAGTGGATTTACCGGTTGTTAATTAGATGGCTAACCGAGCCTGGAAACCAGGTCTCAAAAGTTTCGTCACCGCTAGAGTGAAAATCGGTGCTGCGAATGGATTCAGGTGTTCCACGAATGTTTAGACCAGCTTTCGTAAACCTTTTACTATCCTAATCAATGAGCAGTGATCGAGAGTCGAAAAGTTCTGTTTGTTTTGTCCTAGTTCGAATACTGTCCACATGAGTTGCAGAATTATGAAAGATAGCGCTCCAGCCATACTACAAGTGTAACAATGTAAGTGGGGAAACTGACCGATCAACGGAAACTCTACTGCATGCTTTGGGCTCGAATATCTCACTTTAGTGGTTAAGCTGTTAGGCCCATCTACACTCCAAGTAACGAAAAATGAGTGGATTATACGGGACGGAACTGTGAGGATGGTGTCATACAGGGTGACCGAAAGATGGGGAATCCGCGAGATGCATTGATTTGCGAACCAATTTGGTTTTGGTAGGAGACTAACCTGGAATCCAGCTGAATCTCTCGTCTATGATTAGTAGTGTATAACGTTTACTCATGTATCAAATATTGTACCAATGGAAACATGGGGCGGTTTGATGCAGCACATTCGGTTGCTTAAAAACATCATGAACGAGTAGTTTAGTTGAGTTCTAGGTGAATCTTTCGAAAAATCAAATTGATTTCCATATGAGTGTATTTCGCTAATTTCGTGCAGTTTGGGCTCAAGTAGAACACAAGGTTGCACCTACCTGTGGTGTTTTGCAAATCAATGCTACATTTTCCCCATTTTCTACTCTCTTCATATAAAATTGAATTGCAATTTGTAAACACTGTACACGTATCATGACATTTTGTTTTATTGTACCAATAATTACATTAAAATCGAAAATGGAAAAAATACACAATTTCTTGGCGCGACTTCCCTGCTTTTTGCTGAGTCAGTGAAATTGCATCCGATTGAACTGATTGCTGTTTGCTGAAGTCGTGGGATTGGATTATTGTGTTTGTGTATGAACTGTTGAACGTCACACTAACTCCTTGCGACAATTTTCAGCTGTGATAACTTCCTACCGTGAAATTTACTTCTAACACTCGAACTATCAGTGGAGAATACCCTTCTTACTCTGGATATATTCTTCGCCGCCGAATACGATTACTGCACAACATTTCGTGTAGTGGGATTATTGGACCCCCCAGTTTAGTGAGTCTGTTACATTCACTTGTCCATTTCTTATTGCCATTTGTTATTTCTAATCTGATATTTTGATTGTATATTTTATTGAACACGCATACTTAGGTCCTTGCCCGCTACATACCTGATGAGACCCAAGAAGAGCGAAACCGGTCACGGACTGTGAAAGTTTTCAGCAACCTTGTGAGTAGTGCATGAGGTCTATAAGATGGGGAATCCCTTATGATAAAGCGTAAATAGCTGAGTTTGTCATCCGTATCTCAATGCTATTATCGTTGTAAGTTGCGTGACGTCTTCTGAGAAATCCCATAATTTCGTTCTAATCGTGTTCACAAGCAAACAATCACATTTTTAAAATTCCGTACCTCCAAAGGACTGCAGTAAAACAGCAGTTTCTGACCGATTCTTTGCTCAGCAACTTTGGGTTTTAGGTGACGTTTGAGTGACTAAATTACATCCATTCATGTAGCTTGTACCTTTTTCCAGCCCAAAGTGCTATAACATGTATTCGGGCTATGAGTTAGTGAGTAACCATATCGAACCTTGCCACTAAATTGGACTTAAGGAGTTAACACTTTCTAGGAAATCAGTTCATTCTGATCTACCAGATCCTTCTGATCACTCCTGAAGCTTTTTTGGTATAGTGATAGCCTAGTGTTCTCTGAAGCTATCAAAGAAATCTAAAAATGTATTTTGTACCTGGCTGGTAATCTTAGCGAGAAAGCCACTGTTCGAAAAGACCAGTGAGCAAATTAGCTCCTAACTACAAACATTCTCTTGGGTTCAGTTTTGATAATAGGATATAAACTGCTACTACTTGTCGGTGCAGCTACAAACTCGATAGACAGGGTGTAATTCAATTTTTAGTTTGTCCTCTGTGAAACTCACGTCTACTGTGGAAGATTCTGTGTCAGGACAGGCGAGCTGTACCAACGAGGCTGGCGTCGATCAATGTGTACCTGTAACCATAGCTGTTTCATGGGCGACCTCTAGGTCCTCGATGGGGAAACCTCACTCATCGACTGAAAAGTTCAGAACAGAAAATTGACCGTTTATTTTCCTGAAATCAAAAGTCTAGGGACAGGCTTCATGAATGAAAATGTATGCCGAAGGTGGACATGAACCATCAAACTCCTGCTTACAGCAAGACTGATCTACTGATGTTTGCTACACATCACTGAACCTTACAGCCGATTCGGTACTCCCTTTTTTAGTGGATCAAAGGGGTAGCCACCGTGATGAAATCAGTGTCTATGGTCAGCGCCTCCTCACTGACATTTTCGCGGCTGTTCCTCGTTATTTTTCCAAATTCCTGAGAAGAAAACGAGAGCATTGATGGCCTCTTTGAATTCTTGGCTTTTTGGTGTCGTGACTTCCTTTCACTTTATTTATCAAGCTGTTTTCTTAACGCCAAATATCCCGAAAAACTTTATGCACACACAACGTAGATGTTTGCTTACATGGATGAGATAACCTGATGATTGCTCAACAGGGTGCTAGTTCACTGAAGCGTTTACCAGCAAACGCAGAATAGTGGTTCTTTCATCACGTCTATGCGATACTCCTGCCAGTTTGGTAATAATAACAGCTCCAAGAGCAATAACAAATTCAGTGTTACTTGGAACCGTCGTGCTAATGATGATTTGATTCAGAGGTGGTTTTTATTGAAGGCGCTCCGTTTGACCGTGGTTGAATGTATCTCCGCGAAAATCATACAATAACAGAACCTCTTAGAGGGATGTTAGCATACTTGATCACGCTTCCATGCATATTTCAGTGGGCAGTCAAATATGAACCACATAGCTCTAAGCTGAAAGCACTCGTCTGGATTTGAAATGGCATGAGTACCGTGCACCCACGCTGTATCTGATTTCATTCGAACCACTTCTAGTCTAACAAATGTAAAGTCGTGATAATTGACTAGCTTCAAGAATCCGTGGAGTCTAAAGCCAAGTATCTAAGAATGATCGTGTGTTGGGGTAACGTTAGCTTTCTTTACTATTACTTTTCATTCCGCTATGTCTCTGCCGAGTCTTATGACAGTCTTTCAACACAGCTTCGGATGTCGGACATTACTGTTCGTTTTAATTTTCTTTTCAAAAAATAGTGTTCCTTCCTCCTCATTCCGGTGAACGTCAGACCAGCGATGGAATGAGTAGGCCTATACAGGACTGGCTGTGCAACCAAAAAGTAGATGTTACCTGGCCGCAACTCTTTAGCACGTGGAACAGTATTCGTTTGTTTAACCAGCAACATACTGGAGGCCCCGGAAGTGTGCATTGATATAACGTTGCTCTATGTTGTCATGTCGTTTTTCTGTGCGCAGCCGAACCTCTTTCGGCGATGGAGACCGCTTAACCTGTCTTCGAGGCTGCTAATCCCCATACATACTGCCATCGTCACGGATATTCACGCCTCAGTGCTAATGTCTGCTCGCAAGATGTAGGAACGGAGCTATAAAACTTATCCTCGATTTGCTGTGTCCTTTGAGCGGGCATGCTCAACAAATTTCTCTCGCTAGGTCTCTTGCTGAGACAGTGCTTGGCCTCTAAAATTCTAACGCGTTTCGAGCTTTCCAACGCTACACAGACGTAACTGTTGACGGCTGACCACATTGGATCAGCAAGCTTGGAAAAATCAAAACATGCAATCAGCCAGTTCGACTGGTACCTGTGATCATTGCAATTGATCTCTTAGAAAAAGCAGCAGGAACAAGACAGACAAAATTATGGGTGTGCAGGGGTGTGTGTACGTATGTGTTTGTGTGTTCAGCAATCTGTTTATCCAAAAAAGGGAAACGCATCGTGTAGACTGAAACTTTCACAGTGAAAACATGCAGGGTCACGCAGTGATTGGTACATGGATTTTGCTTGCGTGTCAGGTCTGCTCAGTCGCGCACGCGCGTGTACGAGTGGTTATCTGTTTCTCGCGCATCCGCAGACAGGTATATTGAACTCGGTTTGGATCGAATTGAGGGGAGGTGTGCTGGTAACGATCATCGTCTTCAAGGGGGAAAACCTTCAAGTAGTATCATTGGCATTAGTAGTAGCGGTAGCAATAACACGCAGAAGGCGAATGAAACGGAACAAGAATACGAATGATGAGTAGGATGGTAAAGTTGGATCCGAAGATGGACTGCTTCTGAGTCCGAAATCAGTGATGCACAGGAAAACAACAGTATGTTGTAAAGAAAACTATACGACTCGCTTGTGAATGAACAAGAAAGGAAGCAAAAACAACAAAGAGATGGCAAACAGTCTCCGTGAAATGTGGTCTCAACGCTGCTGAAAAGTACATGTTCACAAAAGAGTGCGTTGATTAAATGGGTTGCAGCCTGACCGGTACCGATGTGTGATATGGGTTTAGGTCAAATTAATCCGGTGCACGATCCAAAAGATACTATTCACATGATTATGCTCATTGTTAGATGAACGTCAGACAAGTATACACTCATTTGGGCTTTGCGGATCCCTTGATGACAACACTAGCATCCTAATCAGCTTGCCAGAAGTTTACAACCACACGCGGCGGGTAAATATGCACTTGGTCTTCATCACTCACGCGCCAGTTTTGAAGGACTGATTTGGCCGCCTGGGAAACTCTAAGTGTTTGACGCAAATTGTTACTGGGTTATTGGGTTGTGGACATTTGTCAGTCTCCAGAAAGCTTCTCCGAATTGGTCGCACAAAGAATGCTTTTCGACATGAGTGAACTCTTGTCCAAAGCATTTAGTTCCAGGGACGAATCGGATAGGGTAGTTAAATGGGGCAAAGAATTAGGGGACGAAGAAGATAGGGAGGAACCGAGGGCCGTGCTGAAAGCGGATGTGAACACTGTACCGGGATCGGATACACTGTTCGATGCAGAGATCCCAGCTCTAGCAAAGGCAGCAGCCGCAGCAGCCGCAATTGCCATCGCTGACAAACCTTCTCCTGAACCAGTTTTTTGGCTAGATAGCACAGATGTGATGGCTTGCTGCTGGAAAAGATTGGAATTGAAGGGTGATGTAGCGGCTGCTGCAGCGGCCAAACTAGATGGGATTGATGGCACTTCACCGATTAGGGATGTTGCAGAAGCGTTTGTTGATGGAAACACAGAGGAGCTGAAGGGCAAGGAGAACTGAGACACAGTTGATCCACGCCTTGATCCAGGTCGTTCACCACGTACCATATTGAGGGGATTGTCTGACATGGCATTTTGTGTGCAGTTTGGTTTAACAGTAGAAGGAAATGCTGAGGCGTTTGGTGAGGTTTGAGCCGCATTATAGCCAGATGTACTAGTTGGTGATGATGGCGAAATGGGAGTACAACTCTCGCTAGAGACGGTTTTGAAAACGCCCGACTGTAGCACAAGACGACCTTGCATGAGTGGTTTGACATACCGGCGGCGTGCATTGATAAACCAGTTGTTGACTGTAGTTCTTGATAGACCGGTTTCCATTGCAAGCATCATCTTCTCCTCTTCGGATGGGTAAGGCTCTCGTAAGTGATCTACCAACCAACCAAACAGGCGCTTTCGTGCAGGGAATGGCAGATTGGTTCGTGATAACCCGACGGCTCGACGTATGCTGAAAAGTCCACTTGGACCAACAACGTTACTGGGTCCTTGGTTTGTACTTGAAGTGCATGTGTGATCACCTTCGTTTGCACTCACATCGCTGAATGCTGAATTTCTGTTCAACAGTGAGTCTTGTGTACCACGCTGATGTCCGGTGTAGGATAGTTCACTTCGGCGACTTTCCGTACTGAGTGAACTCGGAGATATATTGTTACTTGACAAACCCGGTGCACTGCGCGAATGTGACTTGACTTCAGTAGTGCAGCCGTCGGCTGTATCTTTTTCGGGAGTCACCAGACAAGAACCTGCAAACGAATTAAGTCAGTATTCACGTAATTTGCAAACCAAGATGGTGAAACTTAATTAAGTTGTGGTGAAGTTAAGTCCTCTTTGCTAGACAGTCGATTTGGTCGGTAAAATCATCAAGCTAGTGTGGAAGTGCAACTCCTTAGGGAAACTCATTATATTGGAATGTTAGCCCCAAATGAAAATCTCAAAAGAGGCTGTTGAATTAAGTCTTGGTAAAGCGATTGCACTCAAATTTTGCTGAGGATAAATTGCTGAAATCGTCCATAGTGGAGTAACTTCAGCTGCCACCTAGAGTCATTCCATTCGAGAGATGCGTTCGTGCATCCCAGTAAAACAACCAGTGTGCATTCTATCATAGCCAAATGGATCAAAGCAAAGTTACACTTCTGGTATTCCCTCTCAGGAAAGCTTGAGTGAAGATGCAGAGAATTTCAAGCAATCCGTTTGGTGTTCCCTTACCGATGAATGTAATGAGCTACCCTTTAGACAATATCGATCCCCATTTGCTATGGTGACGGAATGATGAACAAAGTAGGACCTGACCTTTTATATCTACTGTCTGAAGCATTCGGTCTTCAAGGATTTCTTCTAGTGAACAACGGTTATAATCGGAACCTGATCGTTTACTGATTTGGTTATAAGTAGTGGCAGATGAGGATCAGGTGCAGTTTTATAAAAACGTGATTCAGTTGACGGATTTGATTAAACAGAAAATAGGGCTGTTGCTGTGTTAAACTGTATGGTACACTCATGTACCAGGATAATCATCAAGATGCAAATAGTTGCTGCTGCTTGAGGTCAACGTTGGGTGACAGGTGAGGCAATACCTTCTTCGTCTTGCACTGTGTTTTGTCCAACGCACAAAATCAGCTTTTTTATTCAGAACTAAAAGCATTTATACTCATTGCAGCGATATCGGTCATTAACGGCTCAAACAAAGAAACATTGTCATCCTGATCCACCCGAACAGCATAAAAAGGGTATGCGGATTGTGAAATTGAACATTTTGTGGCGCTTTATCGGTTGCAACGCGATTGGGAAGCAGTGTGACCTGGTCCATGTATTCACACCCGGAGAAACGGTTGAGCTTGTTTCACGGTTAAGCTCCTTGCATTGGTGGACCAGACTGCTTTGCAGATTCACTTAAGCTTAACGGGAGACTCAGACGAATTCCAGCTGAAGCTTCTCCTGAATGTGCTGCACAAACGCTACCTCGTGTTCCGGTCATTATGCTATTCCAGACAATGAACAGTATTTTCTCGATAGAACACACACTACTCACCCCACCCTCGGTCAGCGCACGACCGATTCCGCCCTTCAGTCAGCTGCGACTCAATTGCTTCTCTCCTTAACGTAGACTTAGTTTGCAAACAAATGCAATTTGCCGATTGCTCGTAACATGAGGTTGAAACTAACTCAGCGAATACGCCCGCGTGATAAGCCACAAGATGAACGAAACCGGTCAAAGGTTATCGAAGAGTGAATAGTGCACTCCGTCGAGAGAAAAAGGTTACTTCTACTTTTTGATATACATACCAACTTCGGGTCTTTCATCGTTTGTGTGAGGTCTTCCAACCCCCGCCCCCTACTGCTCTCTCCTGATCGGAAGTGAGATAGGTGGCAGTCAGCACCAAAAAGCTGTGTCGTGTGTTCATGTGCTGATCAAGTGGTGAGGGCCCAGACACGCAGAGGTTCTACCGTCCACTATTTTTACCATATTTGAGGACATATGCGAATGGCAAACGGTAGTGAATTGAAATTGTGACAAGGAAGCTGCTTCCAAACTTCAGCTCCTCGGTTCCTGCAGGGGCACGAACCACGATCCGGTGCTGTATTTTTTCCGGTTAAAGCTTCCCAACACGCTTGTTATCGCTGAACATGTCAACTTTGCCAGACTTGTGCACATGTCCATCATCCGAGGAATTTAGAGGAGGGATAGTTCACGTGCGCCAGGCAGCATGTCTTTCGCTGTCTATGGTGGATAGTCATGTCTGAGGTAGTGTACGCAATGCGTGTATTTATGTCGCTGTGTGTGTGTGTACGACAACCCACTAACCATGCCCCAAACTCTATTCAGTCAACATCCTGTCCAACCTGATTGAATGACAGTTTGACTGACGCTAATCCAGTGAAAGAAAGATGACTTGTGTCGTTGGGCCCAGCGGAGCGAGCGCACAGAAACACACGCACACGCTTGTCCCACACTCACATACAACGTTGCTGTAGCGGACATCGACAAGCCAAGTTGGCTAAGCTGGTAGAAGTCCAGACAGGCGACTGGGTTCGAGCATTATGATTGACATCTGGTTGACATGCCAAACACATATATGTGGCAGGAACACAGGCATACTGAACGTTTGAAGCGATAAAACTGGATTCGACTGATGAGCGTTGTCTACCATTCGGTCAAACCATAAACATTCATTCATCAAACGTCAAACAGTTTGATAGGCTACCCGTAATTTTAAAAAGGTCATCCCCTCACAGAGGTCAGAAGACTCCTAGTGTGTGTGTGTGTGTGTGTGTGTGTGTGTGTGTGTGTGTGTGTGTGTGCAGACACCAATCCGTTAACTGGTTGGCTAGATCTACTTTGGCTGGATAGGTTCCATACATATCAATCAAAATCTGAACGAGACTAAGTCAAATTTACATTCCCTCGAAAAAGTCACGGTAAGCAGGTGTAGACAACTCGATTACTGCTGGGTGTGCGTCCATTTAATTTCAAGCTTCTTGTCAAACTGCAGACTAGAAACGGAAGTCGGCTTAGTGCTGTCCAGGCGTAAGCCAAATCCAGTTCACGTCCTTGAAAATAACGTGCGAACTCTAGGAAATCAACATGCGCTTAAGTGCTTGTAATGCTTGTCGCGCGTATTCAGAACTAGATTAGGGAAACGGTCATTTCTGGCTGATGTTGTTTTCCAAGTGTGGAGCCATTTGACAGAATCAAGAACACTACACGTTCAGCAATATGACAGTTGCCCACAAACCGCACTAACTAGGTATGTTTACCTAACCCCGGTCTGCCTAGCTTTGAAACGCACCAATCAACAAGACGAGAGGGGTATATGCTTGTCTTACCAACGTGAACTTCGGTTTAATCACAGAGCTGTGTAGTCAGACAAAATTAATAGGCCAGGAACTCTTGAAGAAGGGGGAAATCTTCGAAGATCATCAGTGAGTTGGTGGGTATTCCAAACCCCGTCATCTAATACGATCAGCAGCCAGTCTACCTCACTTGTGAAAGTGCAAAAGCAAGTCGAACTCGTTGGTCCGGTCTTTTAGGATCGAACAAGAAGGTTCGGTAACGAGCAACTCTGCGCCGATGTCTGGATGTTAAGCACAGCGACATCCATTCCTTTTTCGAAACCAACCCAGCAATACCAACAAATGCTCAAGCTGTGTGGTTGAAACGACACCTGCGTCAAAATCACTATCGTCGGAAACTTGTGATCCCCACTTACCAAGTAACTATCGCCTACCTGACTGTTTGACCTGCACTAGTTTGATGAGCAGCTGGATGGAGGAAGGCCTGTGTTTGCCCTGGGACTGTATGTAAGCAGATGTGGTGTAACATCTGTCAGTTCTCATATTTTTGATGTGAGAATTGTCGTCAAACCTACATGCGCGCGCCCATACACACACACGCACATTTATCTATGCCGAGCCGTGACTAAGAGGCTTCCTTTCTTGTTGCGTGTGCCCCTCTATCCGCAAATGTGATCACCTGTAGGACATTGTGATCGACGGATTATGATGTCTGGAACGGGTTGTCCACGTGTGTTTGTGTGTGTAGACATTGCGAGGATTGTGTTAACGTACGCCTTCGTGTCCGTACACCTGTTGTTCGCCTGTATTCAAGCCAAGACACGTTGATTAGGAAGCATTAACAGCAAGCGCATGGGGAGTCGAGGGTGGTTGCTGCTAGGATTTTCCTTTTATTCACACATCACTATCATCACCATGCGCCACGACAATCCGAACGAACGAATGAACGAAAAAACGCGCGAACATGCGACCAAAAGAATGTATGCATGCTAACAACCAACAACCTGTCTAATCAATCTCTCAACCTAGCACTGGGACGTCATCTGGGGAAAAGAGACCTGAAAACCACTCGCATCGATGATGAGCCAACTAAAACATGTGCTCCCATTTGGCTAAGTGTGGGCTGTTGCTCACTGACTGTCTGATAAAATGTAGCGAAGATTTTCTAGGTTTAGGTGAGATCAGAATTCGATCACGGGAAGAAGCTTTTTATCCCCCAGTTTGATGAAGACGTATACTAGAGCTACATATCTCCAAAGGTAGGCATACCCGGCGTGTTAGCACCAAAAGGAGCGACTTCTCCTGCTGGCATTCGAAACACACTCATGGGACTTGCAAAAAAATTAAGACATTCAATGACATTTATTGTACGTGACAAATGGAAGGTGGCTAAATTTGGAACATTTGTCCGCATATGGAACTGGTGGAGTCGCTTGGTTGGCATGTAGACACGAGCTAACTCGATAGCCGGGGCTTCGATTTTTACCAAAAGAATCGATGCCTTAATTTGCCAGGGCGCGTGTGCCAGTTATATTGGTGTGTGTGTGTGTGTGTACCTGTGTATGTATGTGTGTGTGTGTGTGTGACTGCGTCGCGAGCTTTCATGTCAAGGCACATCAGTCACCCTGACTGATCACTCGCTCATCTATCTATCCATGGTGCGTGCAGGCAAGCGCGCGCAATGTTTCAGTCACAATTCACCAGCACAAGAAATACCAAAAACAACCTACTCACGTGCCAATTCGCCTACTCAAATTTCAGCTCTCTACGCTTGTGAACACATTCGCCAGCACACAACTGTCCATGTACGACCACGCGTGCGAACAAGACTCAGAATAACATGCATCAAGAAATTGTCATTAGTGCGATGGCCCTAAAAATGGGGGTCTGAGTCCAACAGTACAGGTCAATTTAAGAGTAACTGTAGGTGTTCCTTGAGCATTCACACAGTCCACGGACACACAAGCTCTGGTCACAAGAGTGCTCAATCGATCGTCTGACATGGCAGGAATTCCTGTCGAGAAAGGGAGTTATGGGCCACAACGGGATAAGGCGGAAGCGAAGAACGGATATTTGAGAGAAGGAAAGGATGAAGGCATCAGTAGTAGCTTGTTTTCGCTTACCTACCCTGCTGTATGAAACAAGTTAGGCTGGTGGTAAGCGCGGTGGAATACTGCCAGGGAACCCAGTCCTAGACAGGAGGACAATTAGAGTCTTCAGCCGGTCTGTGGCTGAGAGCCCTAGCAGTGAGGTTGGCGTAAGGCCACCAAACCAGCCTCCATTTGTAAATAGCAATTCGCCACACATGTTTCAACCGCAGACTGGAGGACCAGGAAAATCTGAGCCTTCTAGTCACTGACGAACCTTTGAATGTCACACGTACGCTCCTCAGTATAGCTCAATAGGTTATAAAGATGCACAAACCATCATATGGCGGTCAGGTTCAGTTTTCTCGTGATGGTGACAGCATAACACCAGGGAGTGATTACTTTCAAGAAAGAAAGTGGATACCCCATTCTAATTTGCTTGTACGAACTGCTTTTGAGCCCCCAAAATGCGGATACTCAAGAAACAGAATACTCCAACCCCCCCCCCCCAAGGTCCTACCTTTTGCAAATCAGCTAAACATAACTTGACTCAAGCAGGTGAAACAGTTGTATAAAATGAAGGAAGAGACTATTCTGGGTGGCGCCAAACGCTGTTTGCTTTTCGATCGCGCACAGGTCCTTCAGAAATGCCAAAAAGTACCGATAATGTAAGTTGACGCTTTCAGCTCAACCATGCTAAAATCATTGCTAACTGAGCAGGGCAAACTTGCATTAAATTCTCAGCAGTCAAGTCTAGTTTAGCAACGAATAAGAGGGAGATTTCTTGAACATTTGGACGTCAAAACAGCTGTCAGTTCAGTCAGAAACTGGTCTTAGTGACACCACAGTCTTGATGTATCTCGAGCTTTTCAGATGGATCCGAAAGGATTTTCCCTGATTGGCACAAGGACGATTTATGGTATATAATTTCTGTTTGCTGGTCAACGGAACAATCAGGACAGAAGTGAATTTAACAGCTGCGAACTCCACATCGTGGGTGGGTTGCGCCCAAATGGTTTGTGAAAAAAAAACCAGGAGCGAGCTCGATCAATATCCACCTTCGATTATTTCATGGTCCACCCATTGGTACGGTTGTACAGCTGCGGATCACCATTTAATACGGATCACTCTTCCACAAATCACGGTGTTCACTGGAAACTCATCTGCATCTCTTATCTATAGTGTTCTTCAAATAAATGTGGCGGACCGTGTTTCATTTCGAATGAGGTTCGGTCAGCTGTCCTAAGGTTTTCTTCACCCTTTGTCTAGTGTCATAACAAACAAAATAGCTCGATATCCTTCGAACTAAAAAATGATACCGCCTTCATCCAGCACACTCATTTGAATCATATGGTGTACGAGGAATTCAGGAATTCAACTGGGTGGTAAAGATTGGTTCGAGAATGCAGGAACTTAGAGGACTGATGGGAGAAACAAAGGTGAAACTGTCAGTGGATCGGTCAAGAATTCCCAACGAATATGCAAGCGGCGTTCTAGCAAAGTGCTCTGGGGAAGGCTGGTGCTTTTCTCTTGGCGACTAACCTTCCAGTTTCCAATCTCTCACTTAAAATACGCTTTTCAATTACCTTTAGCTATTGCGACATATGCAGTATGTTTAAAGTAGTTCCTTGGTGCACATGTTTGCTACAATTGTAACGGGCGTTGTTGTGATCATGACCGTTGTACCAATTGCCAATGCTCTGTAGTTCAGTTACGACACGCGCGAGAAGAGGACCAAGCGTTAATGAGATGGACATTTTAAAGACGTGTTTGGCAGCTGACTTGCACACTGTCGCTCAATTGCACACAAACATACACACGTACGCAAGCGAGCAAACAAACGAACAAAAAGTTGCCTGACAAGTTACGAACTTCATCTGTTTAGCTGAGCACACAAAAATTGCAAGCCACCCAACCCGAACAACTTGACAACTGCGATGCCTTCAACAGTGTGATGCGTCTCTGCATGAACTGATTACCAGCAGATTTGAATTTAAAATTCTGTGCGTCCTTATCACCCCAACCATGTTTTCCGATTAGCCACGAAGGCTAAGCGTCGCCCCCCTTGTCGTTTGGCCGAGACATTTGGCTTCATTGTCATCCTTTACCTGAAACGATTGCAGAAACGATCGATAGATGGAATGATTGATCGGCAATTTTGACTGATTGACGCATGAGGTAAGAGAGCAGCCAGGATACAAATCTGGCTAGATTGACAGGCAACTGTTCAAGAGATTACACTCTGCACAAACTGCGTGTGAAACCGTACGATGAAGGTCGTTGAGGTTGTGTGCGTATGTGCCAGCGGAAGGTATAGCATGTGGATATGCGGGTGCGTTGTGTGCCAGTGCAAGCAACAGTCAGTAGTTCGACCTTGTAATTTCGCACGCAAAATGACTTTCAGTTGATTGGCTGCCTCGTGAATGACACTGTTGACCGCCAGGACAGCAGTTGTCATAGTTGCACCAAACTGAGGTTTCGTAAGACAAGGGGTGTCCTCCAGGATTGTCTACATGGCACACGCAATGCACATATGTTTCAGCCGCAGTCGGCACATGTTTGACCGTATTAGAGTTCAAATCACCACAATTAAAACTTCACCTGGCCTGGTGGTGCTACGGCAGACGAACTAGCGAAGTAGTTTTTAGGACCACGAGGCTACGAAAGTAGTTACCATGGTAGTTCGCGAGGTGGCATGATTTGCGTGTGTAGTAGACATGTAGACGAATAGACTTGGTATCGAGGCCTGATTATTGTGAACAGCAGTTAACCTATGAAGCCAGAATTCCAAACTTGGCTACTCAAACTAACTTGTCGAAACGGCTGCTGCCTGCACTTTAGGACTTTACACACACTGAATCGTATAAACACTATTTCGGTTCATACCAGACAAACTGCAGTTGACTTTGAGACGTAAAGGCATTCATGTATGCGTAAGTCTGACATGGATAATGTGAACAAAACTTATTTATAAAACCTGGCCTGGAATCACAGGTCGAAAAACGAGTTATACAACTGAGCTCGGCGTCGTACAACTTGCAGGAATCAATTTAGCTCAGGTTTTCCCATTTAACCGCATTTTGACGTGTGAGCGTGGTTCAAGCATGGGAAGTTCTTCAGGCGAGGGCTGGAATAGCCGTCAACTCTTCGGCCGTACACACTGTGATTATCGATAGTATGTCTCAGATGTATTCTACAGGGTTAACTCCGGGGCTACATGTAGAGCTGTGGTTCACGCCGAAGGCGCCGGTTTGGATTTCCGCGCAAGTGTGGATTTTTTTCTAACTAAACTTACAAAAGTCACTTTGAAGTTCATTAACCCATAGAGACACCGGTGCGCTGATTCCCATCCATGCAACCTTCCCCTTGCTAGAGCCCAGATAGCCATGTACTTGTTGTGTATGAGCTGGATGCATTCACACAACTCATACTCCCTGAATTAGGGTCAAATTCGTATGCAACCCGATTGCCCACGCCACCAATCAGGCTAACACCGAAAGCCGAAAGCTACGGATCCGTAGAACACTTTCGCGAGCGCTTCGCTCAAATGACGTTACCCCTCTGATATTCGTCATGATTCTTCCAACTGAGGTTTCATGAACAGTAATTCACAAACACATGCTACGTCGCCTCTCTGTACACCACACCTTGTAAATCCTAACGAGATGGAGTTTTTCCAAACTTAAGGGCTAGATGACTCAGTGGTTAGAGTGTGAATTTACTGACCGGAAGATCTGTATTTCGAACTCGATATCTGCATCTCCAATTCCCCAATCTACGCCTTGGCAACCTGGCAATCTCCCATCCCTCACGCTTCCTTCGAGTGTCTTGGCAGCTAGGCACGAAAGGGTGTTACAGCTGAACGGTTTATTTACTTATCTATTCTATTTATTCTCCAAACTGTATAAATCTTATCCTATTGTTTATGGTATTGGTCAACAGTTCATTTTGACAGAATCTTGTTTTGACGAAATGCGTCAAGGGCGTTGTTGCATCGTAAGGTTTGAAAGAAACCTAGCATTTTTTTCGCAGGTCTGCATACTCCCAGTTGTAGTCTGATCCGGTGTTGTTCTACCTCTGCACTTTCCGGGCAGTTTTACACTAGGGCAACAACCGCGGCAAATGGGAAATTAGTTTGCATCACGTCAACCAGTAAACACGTTGTTCGGATTGTGGACTGCGGAACGAGATTTTGCTCTTCCGATAAATGAGGTTGAAACGATTCCTTCTAGTTTTATACGAACGAGAATTATCCGACATTCGTCATATATGGAATCAGAATGCTGCGAAGTTAAAGCGTCAAAGTTCTGACCGGAGCGTCCGTAACTGGGCTCCGTTTCGAGGTCATTTGAGGTCATTTGTGCATAATGAATGCCCTTTTTGCTTCCGGTGGACTATACGGTGTCTGTATGCCTACTTGAAGCAAGAACTGGGTCCCTTTGTATCCAACTTAACGCGCAAAATATCATGCAAACGCCGACTGACATCTCGAGATTCCAGATATTTTACGCTCGAAAGGCCAAAAGACGGCCAGGCTAACACTATTACTGGTTCGAAAGATCGTTAACCGTGAGCAACAGGCTCCAGCAGAACCACTTCGGGTCGTGGGCTGTCGAAGAGTTTTCAGTAGCTTTGTGAGTAGTTTCCTCTACGAAAATATACTGCGATACCTCGAATATCGTGCCAACTGAACCATGAGGCGGCCTGTGTGCCGCACATTCAGCTGGAGGACATCATAAACGAGAGATTCACTTGAGTCTCCAGTGAAAACCAAATTGATTTGCAAATGAGTGTATTTCTCGAAAACAGTGCAATTTGGGTGCAAGTAGATCATAAGGTTGACGGAAACTCGGGGACTGCGTCTACCTGATGAGCCCCAAGAAGGGCGAAACCGGTCGTGGGCTGTCGAAGAGTTTTCAGTAACCTTGTGAGTAGTTTTCTTCTTGAAAACTTCGGGTTAACCTCAATCCTCTCTCTCTCTCTTTCCCTCTTAACCTTGAACAGACTTAGGGAATTGTGAACACCAATATGTGTAAAAACTGCACACAGATGTAAATTCTAGTTTTTGCTTCGCTCCCTCCCCGAAGATCTAACCATCGTGTTTGAATTGAACTCAAAAGCGAAACTTTTAAAAAACGTAGATCTCACCTTTCTCTCCTCTCGTTTCTCCGTTCATTCGCGAAGGTGGACGGGAATGCTTAGCAGCCTTGGATTCAAGAAAATCGACCGTTCCCATGCCAGGAGACGCGGAACCACCCCTACCTTCGCGGTGCAGGAGAATTTCTTGCATGAATTCATCCACTTCTGTGTCGACTTCCTCTTCGCTTCGTTCCTCCTCCACTTCGTCGTCCGCCAGCCGAGAATGTTCCGCGCCACCGTTGCCACTCCCAGTGCCACCTGTGTTGTTTGCAGTTGATGTGATACCAAGGTTGTAGACATCTCGAGAGTTCGGTCTGCAAATACCTGCCATAGCTGCAGCAGCCGCGGCCATCATTGCAGCTAGGGAGGAAGGTTGGGATATTGCGATATTGGGTTGCGTTTCCTGACTGCTGTTATATTTGGCTGATGACGTAAAGGGCACAAAGGGAGAGGTATTGCAGTTCAGCGTAGAGGCAGCATTTCCAAAGGGTGTATTAGTTAATGGATTCCTTAGGGGTGAAATCATTCCATTCTCAGTGACATTAGGGAGAACCATTTCACCAGGGTAATTGGTACGTGTGGTTGTATGTGATGTATGTGCCATGCTATTGTTCGGACTGTCTCTGTTTGGTAGTAACGAAGTTTTGATGTCCATGGGACAGCTTGTCGAACTGAAGAGGTTGGCAATGAGGTTACTTTCATTGTTAACCGTACTGGTCGCCGTGGAACCGGAAGTGAGTCCAGTTCCGGATAAGTTATAGGGTAGTAAATTTGAAGTCTCAATGTGTTGATGACACCATGCTGACAGTGCATTCGCTAGAGCTGACTGACTTGGATCATTATTCAGAGTACCGTTTCCAAGGAAGTTCAGTGGAATTGGGAAAGCGAGTTGTTGGTTAAGCATAGCATTAGTGTTGTTTGCTTGATTGCTGAGCGAACTGAATGGTGGGCAGTTGATAAATGACCTGGAAGTCATGGACGGCACGTTCGATCCACCACCGAATGCCATCGGTGATGAATGGCTGAACTGACTGGGCGACTGAGAGGTGGTCGCATCTGGAATCTGCTTGACAGCCTGAATGAGGCTGCTCGTAGTGGTGCTTGTCAACGCGGAGGAATGTAGTTTCGGACTTCTACTTTGGTTCATTTTATAGGGATTTGGTGAAACCGCAGTCGATACAGGTGAAAGAACTGGTGGGAATCCGGAAGCTGGTGTTCGATTGATAGTGCTTAGGAGACTAGCTGATTGTGAGCTCTCGAGTGAACCATTCAATAAATTTTTTACACCATCACACTCATTAGACAACTGATTTGAAAAGGGCCAACATCCTGATGACATCAGTGCGGAGATAAGCAAAGGATTGACACCTGTTGATAGGGAAGCCTGTAATGGGCTCAGCCGTGAATAGCTAGTCTGGAGGGCGCTCACGTGTGGTGGCGGGCTGGTGGTTCTCTTAGCTGAGGAAGCCAGTACGTCATGAACGTTATCAATGCCACTTTTAGTGGACGCTCTTTCCATCAACTGTGCTGCCGCAATCAAGTCTGAAGAGCGGAAGGGATAGGATGGATTCAAGCTTTTGTCTCGATGAGGTTCATTGCAGGTCAAAAGTCGAGTGAAATTCGGTTGCATTTCTTCCAGTGTGTTGTAGTCACGATCCTCCGCAAAACGTTTGTGTTGCGAGTGCAGCAAAGCTTCGCAGCTGGAGTGGCGTTTCCTTCGATTTCCAGTTGGATGGTAAGAGGCACAACAAAATGAGCTGTTCGAAGATGTGGCTGAATTCTCTCTCCCAGTACAGTCTCTCCTATCTAGATGGTCTCTGATGGACTGGTGTGATGAGGTTGACTTGCTAGATTCTCGTACCTTGATCTGACTGGATAACACTGGAGCCATTAGGGCGGGTGGTAGATCATATCGATGTGACCCGGATGCCACGAACTAAAAATAGAAAGCAGAATAAAATGAAAACTTGGCTGCCACAAGCATGGAAGTTCAATCAACTTCAAACGAGCTACGAATTCAGCTAGTGGTACAATTATACACTAGACAGTCTTTCGACTAGTGGACGCAAAATGGCTTAATTTAGTATCGCCTTGAGCCATTTCAGCCGACTTGAAGTCTGTTGTTCCGTCCGGCAAATAAGCCGAGTCTCTATTTTTAGGGTATCTCCGCGTATATAAAAAATCAATGAGCCGCGTGAACGAGGAGACTTCCAACCATCAGCGGATTACAACAAGTTTATACCAACTGAACGCTCCAGGATACATAGGTTCAATTAGTCACGGAGATGGAAACAAAATTTGCGTTCCCTGAACTCCATTCTTCCAGTGATTATCTTAACCTAACGGATGGAGTGAGACGCTTCTTATGATGGTAAATTCTAACGGACAGAGAAGGCAGATGCTGATGCCCACCAGAATGCTTTAATCCGTACAATTCGGGTAACAAATGCTACAAAATTCCCCCCGGTCCTTAAGACATCTGCCATTATCGGAAGTCAATCAAAGGCTTTGCTTCAAGTTACGGTGACCAAACTCTAATGGGAAAAGCGCATTCACCTTAGCCACCTTACATAGGAACTAAACGAATCTGGCAAACCATGTGTTCCACAACTAACACCTGTGGACCAATAAAGTCAGGCACTCGAGCATTCTGTCAGTCAGTCTGCAAACACATTTTGCATCCCTTCTATCGTGAAGCGATTTGTCTTGCGCAGTTGAGCATAACACAACACAAGCTAACCATGAGAGAAGTTTCTGGACCACCAGTTGACATGTACCTACTGTGTACTGTTTTGGGAATCGATTGATAGGACAAAATGATTGATCGATTCATTGTTCAGTGAACAATGGTGTCAACCAGCCAGCCACCCTTTCAGCAGTTATGGGTATAGGACAAGCCAAGCTATGCAAGACAACAATGAATTGTTGTGACATATAAGGGTGGGATGAAAAACAACCCCTCCCCAAAAACGTGAATGTAGGTTACATTAGGCTATGTCCCAAAAATGACATTAAGCCTGATTAAATTTATGGGTGTGGCCACCAGGCTCGAATAGTGCTCTTGCGCGATTTGGGTAGGTCACTGACCTGAAACTGTCGTTTGCTCCAGGGAAATTACTGATTTTCATGCCGGTTAGAATATGTGGGTATGACCGTAACCATGGCTGTACAACAAAAGTTTGTCTGTTTTGTCTCTTCTTCACACACACACACACACGCTCTTACTCTGGGTTGTGAGATGGGAAATTTTGGGGTGTTAAACTGTCAATCGTCCAAGTGACATGTAACGGCCATCTGACTTGGTGAGTGTAAATGGAAGTGATAAGGTGAGCAGAAGGCTGTGACTCTTTAGGTTAAACATGAGTGATTATCCGTCTTTCAACTGAACTTCCCACTAGTTTGAACAGAGAAGGTTTCTAAATGCTCATACAACTTAGTCATTTTCTTCAACAAATAATAATGTACTTCGCAATTCTGTGGTGTCTGGTTAAGTCTTCGTGATGTCTCAAGCGGGGGTTGCTGAATTTCCTGTGTTGTCATCAACATAGCGCGCACATAAAAATTGAGCATTGTGCTTAAACCCGGTGCTTCACACCTTCATGTAACATTACAAAAAGTTGCTTATGGATTTTTGTGTACCCTCAAAGGTGCTCTACGACTATGTAAAGGGGAACGGGCGCGGGGGGCAAGCAGTGCCTGCCTGCTCTTAGGAATTGGGATCAGAAGAGACGAAGTCGCATCCCGCCTAGCAAATGAACTCTCACAAGACACATCCTCAAAGATCTTGCCCTACGATTCTTACTAGAGGAGAGAACAGTGAATAAATTCGGCAAGTGGTCAAACACGAACGGTTCCGTGACTAGTCTCTCAGCTTACCGGGGGAAAGTTACATATCATCGTCTTACCAGAAGCAGATATGAGGGTAGCATGATCCATTCTAATGTGGCCACGTCTGCCATGTGTTGACCAACTGCTGGAATCCATGCTGGCTCTTCTAGTAGTTGATCAAAGCAACGCAGCTAACGACTGGCTTGAGGGGACCCATTCATCGAAAAATTTCAAAAGAGGAATTAATGAAGGGTTCAGCTTAGAAAGTCAGAAGAAGGGCTTCGAAAAAGGGACCTTGAAACACTACACGAGGATAGGAACGCAAAGGATAACGCGTAGTTCATAAAAACTATTCAATATAACCGGAATATGTTATTATAGGTATCGCATCCGGTTTCAGAAACACTTCAGAGGGAAATTTACTGCTCGTACAATCCCACTTACGAGGGTAAAATTAATGGTTCCTACCAGTCAGCCAGACACATCCCTGTTAAGAAGAACCACAGCGAACTTTGGACAGTTGGACACATCCACATTGAAGGGTTTTGTTGTGACCCCCTGGATGGCCCTCGCAAGGATGAGCGTAGTTGGTCACCTACTACGATAGTGTGACTGAAACTACTCACTACGTGGGTATTGTAAATGATATACCGTGGAATCTAGATTCCTGGTTGAGACTTACGACACTATTCGGTTATTCAAACTCAAATGGTCAATCTAGCGTTTCTGGTGTCCAGAAAGCGTACTCTTTAGCTTAAGTCGATTCGTGTTTCAGGCATCCTCAGAACCGACAGTCATAGTCCGAACTTTTCCGTTTATTCAACATGCCCAAGCTACCTACAGCTGACCCGCAGCTGTTAATTAGCAAGACGCTTCATAAACCTCCCACTGTGTGTCTGTGTCTGTGTGTGAATACATGCGTGCTACCGTATGCGTTCGTTCTTGTCTGCGTGACAAACACGTGTCGTCCCAGGCTTTAGAAACGTGTTGACGCTGACATCTTTCGCATCGGTAGGACTGACAGCTGTGTTTGAAATCCCTTTTTACCTACCCGTCACAAGTTACACACGACCGCCACCGCCACCACCACAATAGACATTGGATGCAACACTGAGTTGACTGCACCTTCACAGTTGATTAGGCCGAACTGGGTAGGATAAGGCAGACATCTGGCTGGCAGGTGGGCAAAGATGGTGGAGGTGCGTGCGGAAGAAGGTGGACAGGAAACTAGCAAACATCTGACAGTGTCTTGAATGTAGCCAGAATCAGGGCAACAAATGACATGTGTCATAGACTGTAACGTAATGATCGATGATCAAAGTGTCTTTGTGTGATAGCCAGATCGATTGGGTGAGATAAAGCGAAGACGAGACATGGATGGGAATAGTTTAGAAGTGGTTAAAAGGAATGTATTAACAAGACAATGCGGGTAGCATTTCTACACTGTAACAGTCGATTAAATCTGGTAACCGATCCTATAGGATTGGGATTAAAATAGTCTGCGTGGTGATGCACTATCTCTGATGAAACAGGAACTACATAGAGTACTCATTGCAGTCAATACCAGATCGTATAAACCAAGTCAGTTTTCCCATCATACCGACAATGGGTCTCTCTTCGGCCTAAAATATCGGTCTCACCAATAAACACGCGGAAGTCATCCCATTCTGCAGTGAAGGTTAGCACTACTGAAAAAAAACAAGGGCTTCATCAGGACAGACTGGTTGATGTACCACAGCCAACATTGAGTCGACCTATGGTTTATTCCTGTTCGTGCAGTAGCGGTCCTGGCAACAAAGCAAAAACGTTGGACATTCAGAATCAGACTTTCGCAAACATCGAAGCAGCGCTTCTTCGCGAAAACAGCTCGTTAGGCACAATTCGGTGAGCTCAACTTTCAATGTTTTGAGAGGGCGAATAGAAATGGGTTCGTCTGCCACTTGTACTTCGTGACCGCACTTGTGTAGACTCGGGGAACATTACCAGGTTACCTTAATAAAGAGATGTCTGTCGTTCTGTTCCCAGTTTATTTGGTTATGTATTGTATGAATGAGGACAGTTGTGTGATCTTTAGGTTGATTTTTTGAAGAAAATGATATCATTTAAGCTACCCCTGGAATCTTACGGCAGTGAAGCATCAGTGTTGAACACTGATTTCATGTTGTCGATGATGATGATGAGGAAATCTTCTTTAAAACGGATTGTTCACAGGACTTTGTAGATTTCACCACTTCGTGCAGCGATCTACTCATCAGTTTATTGCAAGCGGAGCAATACAGTTATGCAACTTAAGGTCGTTGGGGATATTTTCACCAATGCTGCTTCAATAAACATACATTGATTCCTTTCCCAGAGGAGACACGTGAAAGTTGCTTTTGAACTTCAGTTACGGACCAGATAGATGTGAAACGCGCTTCTTTGATAGCCATTTAGACAGGTCATCAAAGCTGTAAAAACCGAATACCCCTGTCCTTTGTAACGCTGATGATATCTAGGATGATGTTTCCTCCGAAGAGGCGGTCTTTTTTATAGTAGTACTTCTCAATGGGGTGATGATAGACGCGGGATCGATACATAGAATTCAAACGATAAAAATTTGTTCACTACCATGAGTGCTTGTAATCACCTGGGAAACTTAATCTGCGCGTATAGGTGTCGGCTTCTTTCATGTGCAAACTGTTTACAGTACAGTTATGGCAATGCAGTGTAAGGTACCATCCATGTGCAATAAATAGATATGTGAATCGTAGTACTATAGTATGAGAAAGGAAGAGCAAACCCGGGAGGGCTAAGCCCACTTATTCGTAGTTATCAGTTTTCTAGCACATGCGGCAACACTGCTGTGGTCAACTCGTTGAATGGCCCTTGTACCCGGGGCTGCGCTGCTTCACTACTACAAAACCAGCAAGCACCAGTCGATTAGTTGAGGAGCTTGGATAATGAAGGCTTACTCAGCTCATTCGGCTTAGGGCGTCACTCGCCTGGCAGCCTGATACACTGCGACTCACAACAATCGTACCAGCTGCGTGTTTCACGTATAAATCGGTGGGAAAACTGAGTACCTTTCTTCTGGTTAGAAGGATTCCAGTCTAAATCATCCCTGACAGGGAGTAAACTTGTGTGCTTTCCAGACAAATTGCTCCTTCTAGATGTCGCTTTCTTGGGGGTGTGCGTGAAGGTATACGTTTCTTGCTTGAAGATATTATGTATATGGAAGTAAGGGAGCCATGAAAGGATCTCAGTAGGAAGCCAACACGTGCTCCAGATATTATCAGTGATCTAGCGGACTAATCTGTGATGCGGGTGGTGTGCTTACTGATGCCGCATAGACGGAGGGGCTACATATATATGGGGCGATTCATGTATGATGTAAATCGCTACTGCTCACTGAATTATCAGTGGAAGACAGCGGGAGATTTCATGCGGTAGCCTCAGTTTCAGTCACGTTTGGAGCTGTAACGTTCCTAGTTGCTCACTGAACTTATGGGCGCGAAAAACAAAGGTTGCCTCATACCTACAGTGTAATCAGATTTCGGGGCCTCTTTTAGATGGATAATTCGTTCTGCCAGGTCGGAATTATCTTCTTTGGTGCGTTGTTTGGGAGGATCACAATACATCACCGGTGTTACATAGTCCTGTGCTTTTCGTACGGCCCATTGCTTTGCATCCACAACAGTAGGCACATTTTCGGTGCATTAAATTGGGAAGACTTCCCGACCGGATCATTGCGGGCTATGGCCCCTGGAGGGCAATAATTTTCGGCCAGTACTTGTAACGAGTAACCTAATGTAGACGAGACTGTCTCGAACCGACAAGTGATTGTCTTATCACGCGTAAATATTTGAGTTCAGCTCTTTTCCGAAAAGTTACTCATAGAGGTTTCCAGCTTAGAATCAGAAGACACATGGTTCAATCGCTGTCGGCTGCAATGGTCAACAAAAGAATTCTTGTTTTTGTAACCCGTTCGATACTACCACAATACCACCATCTATCTGAACATTGGTTCCTACTTGACTGTCCTTCCGCAGGTAGAAGGAATGCAACACAAGAAGCCAAACCTGGTGATCACTCAGGCAACTTACACTTCCAAAACGAAACGAAAAATCGGCGAAAGTTGGGAATCCTATCGGCTTATTAGTCAAGTTCTTCTGGCTACAGAAAATATTTCAGGAGCTAGCTGTTACACTTTTTAGAGGTTATTTCGAACAGATTATGAAAACACTTCATCTGGATATGTGCTTTTGATATGGACACGATTGAAGCGGTTGGGAGAGTCATGTGGTACTTAATTTACGGGTGTTATGCGCAACCTATAGCATCACGTGCTGCCTAGATTCGGTTTATGGTTGATGGAGGCAGTAATATGTATGACTCCGGCGTGCTGCTTTTCGGGAATCGCTCTATAATCTGAGAAGTTGGATATAATTAGATAACTGTCGCGATACAACAGGACATATTTTCTGCTGGTTTTCAGGAAAAGAGGAATGCAGTCGTTTACTTCCGTTTATCTCCCAACAATTTATGTTGGTAAAGGTGTAGAGGACTCTTGTAAATGAAATAGTAGAATTACTCACAAGGTTGCTGAAAACTTCAGCAGCCCACAACCAGTTTCGTCCTTGGGGTTAATCAGGTAGGCGAAGTCCCCGAGTCTACAACAACCTTACGTTCTACTTCGACCCGAGTTGGACTGTTTTCGAGCAATACACTCATTGGCAAATCAATTTGGTTTTCGCGAGAGACTCAAGTGAATCTCCCTTTTATGGTATTCTTCGAATGAATGCGTTGCGCAAGGCCGCCTAATGTTTCAGTTGGCTCGACATTCGAGGTATCGCGGTATATTTTCAAGGCTGCTGAAAACTCTTCGGCGCCTACCTGATGAGCCCCAAGAAGGGCGAAACCGGTAGTGGACTGCAGAAGGATGATTACACAAGCTATAAACAGCTTTATGCCAATAATATAATCGTTGATGATGTCGACTAATTCCGGCAAATCATCCGCAGAAAGGAAGTATACCAGTTATGTGATCTCCTTGAGTAGAAAAAGTTCACCATTTGAGGAAATGGACAAACTTTATAAATGCTTGCTAGCTAGTTGGCTTTTGATCATTTCAAGGCTAACTTAGTCGCATCACTGGACAACTAAGTCCCGCAAATAACTCATACCGGTTTGATCAGAGTCGAGGAGCGCGTACGATGGTACGTAACAGGTATAAGGGCAAACAAAATTTCGCTACTTCTTTGTATGAAGCCCTTATCAACGAAAGGAACAGGCAAGGGGCAATGAGTAACTTCTTCAAGACTCTCAAAACTATGTGCGAGGGAAATCTCGCAGGATTTGACTAGAATTTCGGTTCAAAACCTCAACCCTGTGATACATCCAACTAGGACAGGTGAGAGTTTCACTACAGGTCTGGGTAGGATTGCTAATCAGAGTGTGTACAAAGGACTTTGATCAAATTCTTTATAAAATTGAGTTTAAAACAATCACAACGGATCTGTGATGATAAATATTATCTTTGACGTTGGTAGTTTCCGGCTATAAACCCGCCGAAGTATAGCTGATATTGTCATTGGCCACACGTGAACTTTTCGATAAGGAAGAGAACATTAGGCGGTGACTGATATTTGTCTATTAAATGTTGCTGTCGGTAGAAATGCATCAATCGTTCCCGAGATTTCTACTGCATTATAAGGTAGAACATACAGTAGACCAAAGTGCCGTTTTTGTCCGGAAGAAAAGAGGTGGTTGTAAGGACGTGGCAAGGGAAATGACTGTTAACCAACTTACAAGCAGCAGACAATTCTAGTAGAAATATTTAGGTCTGGTCATGTCACACCGTTTTGTAAAAACAAGTTCAGCGAAAGACATCCTGATTAGGATCTAACGCAGCTCAGCTGATGGCGTATAATAGATAGCATATGAAACTACATCTCCATTATCTCGGACAAAGTGAGTCACCAGCTGGGTGCCAGCTTTGGTTAGTCGAATGTCAAATGTCTCCGGTGCTTAGGTTAGTCGCTTTTCTGCAAAGAGAGGGCCAGGTTGATGGGTATATTGCCAGAATGGCTTCACGAAGAATCGGGCTTAAGCAAAAGGCTCCATAACAGATGTTGATGTGTTTTTTGGTGCGTTTACACTGGATAGCCTGGGTAATTTGAAATTCGGTCAACCACGTTTTGAGGGCTTATTCTGAAATCCAGAGGAAGGATAACTCCCGCAGTAAGTTGACCAAGTTGACAAGCAATCGTCATGACAATTTTATTGAGGCTGCCAGATTAGTTTACCCTATAATACCGTTCACACTAACCCCAACTGCCTTAGCTGGAAAACCTACAGTAGTCCTGCTTTTTTCCGCACAGTTAAAATTGCTGCAAGAGGAACAACTTCTAGGAGCGGAAAAATTTGTCATTCTACCGGCGAGTGAAAGTTCCAGCATCCTAGCTTTCACCATCTGCTGTTTCTTCATCTGCGACTACGCCCTGCTGGAGTTAGGTTAGGTACTTCCAAACGGTAATTCGTTTGGTCCGAGCCATGATATCATTGGAAGCAAATGCTGAGGATATCGTGCTCACTCTGCTCACATATTCCAGCCAAACTGTCCCTCAGTAAACAGTGTTTTGTCACCGATCATTTGTTCGTAGAACACCGCTTTGGGCTAAGAAAAACTGCTCACCAAAAAAAGACCGGCAAGTAGTTCCAGACTGATGAAGCCGAAGATTTTGGTTTTAATCCTGTTTACTGTGGCACATGACATTTGTCACCTTGGACTTTTCCGCTGAACCTATTCCCTGTAGGCGCATACAAACTTACTAATCTCCACCTCCGAGGTATTTCTTTTTTCGTCCATGGCAATTCCTATAAACCTCTTACCTCTGGAGAACTACTACCTTACTGGGTCTGCATGCGCTATATATTACCTAGAATGACTCACTCAGCAGGTAATTTGCTTCACATCAGTAAGTAGGACCCATGCAATCTCAATCTCAAGAACCCTGTTTACACCCAAATCGGGTATATATCTGTTCCCACATTCATCTGGCACAGTGAGCTACGTCAATGCACCCCCCGCTTAGAATCAATGTTGATCAGTGAGTCTTATGGGAAGCTATGTGTTCTGCTCACCTAGTGCCATTTACTCAAAATAGTCTCAATGAAAAAGGATTGGAAGGTGGATAGGGGAACGTACAAGGCTAAAGACCCCGGGACACCTAACCGATGGCCCATAATTATCAGCTCCTGTGGAGACAACTAAACGGCTGAAACCCAGATTTTATGAAGACGGAAAACTGGTCCTTTACTCATAAGATGAACCAGGGGAAGGGCTATTTTAGCTAGTATGGTCTGCATAACGTCGGTGTCTCCTAACACCATCGTAGACGCAACACTACACAGTACTCAGTGTTAAGGCCATCCGTTGCCTCAACATCAACTCGAACAACTCAGTCTGCATGTGAGCTCAGCTATCGTTCAAACTGAGACAGTTATTCGAGCAGGATGGCGGCAGACGAATATATCGGAAGGTGATCCCGATATCATCTGTTATAATCATCTTCTGTCATAGAGCACATATGCACAATATGAGCCTCAGTGTTCTGGTGAAGTTTGTCCTGTTCCCATCAGCGACATGGTGAAATTTGTCAGCAGCCTACAAGAAAAATAGCTAGGTGGAAAAGGCTACATGCACCGCTACTCAATTTACCATTTCAAATTATTTCAGTCGCTTGGGCTCGTCTCAGAAACAAAGTGGGCAGACAGATAACCAGCAACCCGAACCACGGTATCAACGTGCAGTTCGTATGGGGTTCCCATAAAGTTGGGGGATGATACTTCCCCGAGCGACGGAAGAGGATGTATGCACACACACCCTAGCCCCGTGTATCGTAACAACACTTTCATATCTAGCTAATTTTAAGCAATGTTCACACATTCATCTGGGTTTTATGGCAGCCAGGCCCCTTAGGTATGCTATTGCTATGCAGTCTGATTCGTTCTGATCGAACAATCAGAGCATTTTTCCATCTTTACGCCTCACTGAATTGAGGACAGTATCCAAATGCGCACCGTGTTCATCATATCTGAGAGCAATCATGAGAAATACATACTTGTATACTTGTATGTATGATTCAAACCACTGTAGTGACAGAACAGGCTGATTGGAACTTTTGTCACATTGCCACTATGATCTACTTCAGAGGCGCGGAAGTGGGTGCGAACGGATAGTGAACGCGACGGATGTCTGGTAAAATAACAGGTATGTTGAGGGATGGACGTTGTAGAGAGGTGTCGTAAAACGCACACAAATCTCCATTATGAATCACTCGCGGAACTCAGTTTGTGTCAGCATCTGCATATATATATATATATATATATATATATATATATATATNNNNATATATATATATATATATATATATATATATATACTGGTCAATGCGCAGTTTCAACACAGTGATTTGGAAGCAAGAATTCGACTGTCGGAAGACCATGATACGGCACAAACAGGTACTCCAGCCCACCATATTACCAAGGTACCTTGATAGTATTTTCGCTAACTGTATCGCAATATTCTGTTCTAAAACCAGGGAATTTCGATCGTCACTATTCTCAACAGTTTCAGTAACCAAACATCTCCAGACTCATCAAATCTCAGTCTTAATTTAAGCTTATATTGTTGAAAAGAAAGTTAATATTCAGATTGTCTCTGCTGTTTCTTTCGGCTAGAACTAGAATATGGTTCTTACTTTGGATACACTAGTAGAGAATGGTGTGCAGTGAGTAAACAAACAACTCTGGGCCGAAGCCCACTTGACAAAACACTTGTGAGCTGTCACAAGTACCAGATGGTACCGAATGTGACCAGATTCAGCTTAACCTGAAACATATGACTGACTCTGGCTGACTGACTGACTCTTACGTCATATGCACAGTCGCGCGAAAACAAACACACTAAGAACTACTTCGACAATCGCTAGAAGGCATTCCAAACATGCCTGTGCCCCATTACTTCGTTGGAACATCTTCAATTCAATGTCACTCCGAATGCATTAGAGTGGAATGTTCGGTGCGAACAGGGAGAGAGAATGCGCATTTTTTGTTTCTCAGCCATTTTATGTGACTTGTGAGCACTAATTGTTGGTCTCTCTACGGTCGACGACAAGTTGCATGGATGACTGTAGATGGCTCTAGAAAATGGTGCTAAACTGGTGACTTTCAGAGTGTCTGGCAATCAGTAATCAGGTTAGTTTTCAGTGGGACGAGTTTTCTCAGCCATGCTGAAGATGGTTGGGTATTCGATGAAATCCAGCGAATAACATGTTATTAAGTAGCCTGTACAATCTTTGAAGCAGCAGCTTAGCTACTAAGTTTAGAAAATGGGAAAAGGCGCGTTGCCTTGCTTTTGGTCACACCTGAAAGTTGAGAAGACTGTCTAAAAGTGTGTAATTTGGGAGAAACATCGAAATTCGAGGAGTTATCCTTTTTAGAAATAACTGCGAAGAAGCGAACGGAAAATTCAGCAAAGATCTAGCGGGAAATGTCGTGATAAAAACGGAAGACGATATCGATATTGGTTGTGTGAAGAGTGGAGCCAAGCAAATCAGGCAATTAAAGAATATTATTGTGGGGTGGATAAAACAAAAGCGGAAAATCCTATCCACACTCTAAGAAGTTGGCTTACTCAACAGTACTGTTAGGTTTAACTTGTTCTGACGTGCTTACTGCCCCCCCCTGAGTTGTAATAATCGTCAATAACAAACGACTAAAACTGAACTAGTTGTCACACTTCGTGAAGAAATGTCAAAGCGCCCTTGTTTTCTCACCCACCTGAGCAGCAACAGGTGAATTTACTGTCCCGATTAAGTTTTATCATAGTGACTGTTCAGCATCACCGTGGCGATGATGTGAGACTGGATCTGACTGAACGAGGCCATGCTGATTTTATTAGATAACAGTGTATGCCTTTTGCGATCCGTGCATTTGATAAGTGCTATCGAAATTCCGGTCACCATTTATCGTCCCTCACACTCCACGGAGACAATGAACGATGAGCATGCACGTTAGTGTAATCAGAGAATAACACAGCATTCCACAGACTGGAACCACGACTACCACCATGGTTGCATGGCTGCATGAATGCGCATTCACGCAGGCGCAGTTGACACAAGAGGACGAACTAACGCACACAATCTGTCAGAGATTGACATATCGAAATGGAGTTGGCAGCTGACAGGCATCAGGATACAAGGTTCATGCGACCTTGCCAGGGTCGTGAGAAATTTCACTGCACCCTGTGTTTGCACACCTTGGACCGAGTGTCCACGCGGTAAAGAAACGAAGCATCAGTGACAGTGAGGGAGCTGTTGAGCAAACAGTTTGCCGAACTGCTCCCGACCTTCAAAGGGACCCGTTTAGCCCCAGTAGAACAAGGAATCCATAGCAGGTGAATGGAAAAAGGTAAGGTTGAGAAAGAAAATGGATTTTGTGCATAGTTGAAGCTTAAGACAGTTTGTCTCCTGGTGAATTCGACCTTGCAAAAATAGTAGTTGGTGCAGCAGTCAAGACGTGACTCGAAAGACGAAAACCATTCATTTCCAACGATAGCCTAAAATGGACTCAAAAGTCCAAGACGTTAACGTGATCTGATCGAGTGTTCGCACACCAGGTTGTCATCTACCTTCAGAAAAAAACATTACGTTTTCCACTTGGAAGCAACCTTACTACAATGGTGCACCTTTACGATGTAGGAACTACAACGATGCGCCTTCTCCAAAACCCATGACATGCTTCACATAACAAACTTGGAGCTCAGAACAGTCTGGTAGCTTCAGAAATGTTTAATTTTCCGTGTATGCGCTGGCAGAAAACTTCCTGATACTACAGTCTTCACTTAGGAGCCACGGACTGGTTTCCTATCCCGGAGGATATCGTTGAAGATGTTGGGGGTCACGGCCTGATCCGCCCTTTTTGGGACTCATCAGGTTGGCGCAATTCTCGAGTTTACGTCAAACTTATGTTTACTAGAAACCAAATTGCACGAACTTAGCGATATACACTCATTTGCAAACTAATTTGGTTTTGCGAGAGACTCACCTGGAACCCAGCTGAATCTCTCGTTTGAGAAGTTTTTAGGCAACTGAGCTTATTACGTCTATACATATCTATACGATATCTTGAATATCGTAGCAACTGGAACATGCGGCGGTCTGGTGTAGAAAAGAAATGAAATCGTTCAGCTGTAGCACCCTTTCGGTGCTTAACTCCCATGCCATCCGAAGGTTGCAAGAGAGCTGGGATACTGCCATTTTGCCCAAGCTTAGACAGGGGAAGTCGAAAGGCAGAGGTCGGGCTCGAACCAGGGACCTTCCGGTCAGTAAATTCGTGCTCCAAATGCTTGGGTCATCTCGTCCCAACACCACAAACGAGAGATTAAGCTGGGTTACCGGTGAGTCTCTCACAAAACCAAATTTGTTTGCAAATGAGTGTATTTCGCTCATTTTGGGAGCCACTTTGCAATAAGACTGGAGTCGGTGTTTCAACGCTAGAGCTAAATTAACTAAATTTATCCACACGCAATATCGGCTGGTAACTAATTGGTTCCAGTTGTCGTTGACAGTTTCTATATGGATTCAGTTTCTTGTTAACGCGTTCACATTGCTGTGACTATTGTATCGCAGTATTTATCTAGAGGATTGGTCCCCCCCCCCGACTTAACTTCATCGAGAGAAG
This sequence comes from Opisthorchis viverrini, assembly GCF_000715545.1. Taxonomy (NCBI): domain Eukaryota; kingdom Metazoa; phylum Platyhelminthes; class Trematoda; order Opisthorchiida; family Opisthorchiidae; genus Opisthorchis; species Opisthorchis viverrini. Next base: position 877,880 of record NW_008751725.1, read on the forward strand.
CTGAGAAATTGTGGTAATACCCATGTATGACAGCGACCAATTAGTATAGTAGGGAACTTCAGAAAATGGTCAACGCTTTGCTATTTTTAACCGTGTCACAAGGATGCACATCACTATTCAATCATACAGGCCTTTTGTTTTCCTATGAATTAATCACCGAACTTGTGGTTACCGTAACCCAATATGTGTCAGTTATATGATATTATTTTGGTGAGACAGCTTGTCCCACTTAGTCCTAAAGTAAGTGATTTCAACGAAATACACTCATTTGCAAACAAATTTGGTTTTGCTGAATCTCTCGGTTTTGATGTTTCAGGTAACTGAATGTGCTGCATTAGACCGCCTCATGTTTCAGTCGCTACGATATCCGAGATATCGCGATACATATATATTTGTAATGCACTACGCATTAGGTAGCTGAAACTTCTCGACAGCCCACGACCGGTTTCGCCCTTCTTGGGGCTCATCAGGTAGGCGCAGTCCCTGAGTTTCCATCAACTTTATGTTCTACTTGAAACCAAATTGCAAGAAATTAGCGAACTACACTCAGTTGCAAACTAATTTGGTTTTGCGAGAGATCCACGGGCAACCCAGGTGAATCTCTCGTTTATGGTCATGATGAGCAACTAGATGTGCGATACTAGATCGCGATACTGCACCTACCTGATGAGCCCCAAGAAGGTCGAAACCGTTCATTAAGTCATTCAACCTCAACAATGACAGAATGCAAAGTGATTTACAGAATTATTTTCCAATGTAGTGCCATTCTCCCAAAAGAGATGCACATCGCCCTCGAGGAGAATTGGTTGGGAGCTACACCCATAAACCAGTAAAATTGAAGCACACTCAGAAGTAAGTAAAGTCTAGACTATACTAACCTACAGCTGGATCTGTCATCCTTGCATTCTTGCATACAAACAGTGTGTTTGGGGTGTTTGCATGACGTATGGAAAAAGTTTTCCGAACATTCCTGAAGAAATGGCTTACAAAGATTCTTATCTCCGTAAGCTGTGGAGTGGACTTTGCTACCAGTCAACCGTGCTTCCTTGGGGAAAGCTGACGGACGATCTCGATCGGATCATGATGCACGGAGGTTGGAAGACAAACCATGCGTTCCGTCCTCCCTCATCAAAACCTAAAAATGATTGTTTTCTCGTCAACTTGACTGACAGTTCATCCAACTCGCAGGGCGGCCAGCCCTGCCTCCTGTCATGACTCACTCAACTTGATGACAGGTGTGATTGACATGCGCGCGAGATTGCCTCTTAAACGCGACTGTCCTTTCGAATGATGTGTGTGCGTGCTGAACGAGGCTAACTAGCTCCGCGAACTACCCATCCATATTGCACGGACGACGACAACATGTTGCCTGCTTGTGTGGGTTCCCACAATCACACGCACGTACGCATAAAATCCTGATGTGTGAACAGTCACACATACATACACGCACGCTCACATGAAACTAAGAGCACCTGTTGTGGTAACGCTATTGGAACAGAGAGTAGTTAGTTAGACCACCCGGTTGAACGGCTAATCAGCACGTGCATGCGAACGTGAATGTATTCGGTCGACAATTGAAAGGGCTGGGGAGCGCGAATCAACTGGTGAACAGGCAAGCACGCAGGAGAACAACCGATACGGGCGTGTAAGAACTGAGATTATTCGTGCTGTTGCAGCAGCTTCAGACCATGGCAGCTGCATGAGAAATGAATGACAGAAGCCTCGGTTGGGCTTGTCATTAAGGGATGGGAAGCTGGTGAGGGGAGGAGGCCAGAGTTCCTACGCACGCAACCATAAGTGTGCCATCACAACAACTAACGCATGCACACACACACACACACACACATTAACCCTAACCCACCCACCTAGTAGATTTTGAGAGACTTGATGGACGGCCGACGTGCATGTCACACGGCCTAACACCCACCTAGTAGATTTTGAGAGACTTGATGGACGGCCGACGTGCATGTCACACGGCCTAACGTCATACGTGATGACATTGATCGACAAAGTGAACAGAGTTGGGGAAGAGTGATGCCTAAACACAACACACTGGTTACCATTTCAACTAGGCGTATTTATAGGGTTAGCAGTTATGTTCGGCTATTTATCTTCTCTAAATTTAGGGATCTCTTGGCCTACAGCATGAAAAAAAGTTTCATTCCTAGGAACTATATTGAGATAGGAATAGCTTAGAGATTATGGCACGAAATTACTGATTAGAAAGTTCGGAAACAGCCACAGCGTCTGTGCTGCTCCTGTCTGGGCTTGAACAGCCTGTCAGCATCTTGGTCCTCGCGATTCCTTCGGGTGGCATGGGAGTTCGGCACCGGATGGGTTTTAATATATTGGCGCGACTGATACATGGAAGAACGAATTCGTAGAAGAATCCCATGCGGAAATAGTGTGGTCAAAATCCTCCATAAAATGCATGCTGCTTACGATGTTCAGTCACATGGAGTTAAGCCCATACAACAGTCGCTAGCACTGGTGGCCTAAGTGATCACATGCCATTGGTCAAATAAGTTATCTCATTTGATTCAAATGATTCGTGCGACGATGGGCTGGCCTTCGTTTCCGGATGGGCCTGTCACATCAGGCTAAGCCGATAGACCTCACGCGCAATCGGCACAGCTATATGCAGCCGCAGGGGCGACCAGTAGCTCACCCATACCCGGTGCGAATCTCGGGTTGCAGGACAGGAACGTGGCAGCATAATTGGCTGTACATATGTGTCAATATACGGGCGGACAACTAAGCACATGATACCCACAGGGTACAGGATGCTAGGGAGATAACAGTGCATACAAAAGACCAACCAAAAAACCCAACCAGGTGTACTAAGTAGCGAATTACTTAAGACGGCAGTACGTCCCTAGACGACAGCGAAGACCATGGCAATTTCGGTAATCATCTGAAGGTCACCACTCGCCCGCTTGCTCAGTAGAGTAGCCTAGCCCTGGACACACGACCCAATAAGAACAACCAATACTGGTCTCTTCCGCAAACTATTCGTTTCTAAGGTTGCGTTCGGTTAAGTACATTCTCAAAGCAACTCAGACCGGTTGTTTCAACATTTCCGAACCTGACAGGGTGGTCTTTATCATCATTAGCTGACACTCGTCCGTAGAAAAAACGACTTTTTGGGAGTAAGTCCTAGTCTCCATAAGACTCATGCAAGCTAGGAGGAGCTAACGAATGCTTTCATATGAATTCCGACTACAAAGGCGTAGGATACCTGTTGAAGCTGTGTTAAATGGGGATAATTTGTTGGATCGACTGTTGCGTGAGTCCACATTGGCGGTCCGACCTGCATGTCACACTAATCAAACTTGCCCCAATTCAGTCATTTGCATACCAAGTTGGTTTTTTTCAGGAGACTCAAATGAATTGAACTGAATCTCTCGATTATGATGGTCTGACGAAGAGTCTTCGACAACCTTATGAGTAGTGTGTCTCGTCCGAACATAGTGTATTCAGTTTACGATAATGTACTTATGTATCAAAGGGGACAGACACTTCTCTATCTGAACTCTTTAGCTTCTTATAGCTCCACGCACACAATGGTATGTAAGCAAACTACAATGAGCATACTGATCTCAGAAACACATACTCAAAAAAACAAAAGGTTAATTACGGTCGATACAGTCGTCGTGCGAAAAAAAGCATGTGAATCAAGACTGTGACAGTCAAAATGGAGCTGACCTGAAACACCGTGTCTGTTAATAGTTACTATATGTATGGTGTGGTCCAGTATTTTAGACGACACTTATTCAACAGAAGGTAGAGAATCAGTCCATTGTCTGCTAATACTATGTTACTACAACACGGTTGCAGATTCGCGCGTCAGTGTTTCAGTTATTCTTAATTTTCTGTCCCTTGAAGACACGCTAATGAAATACGAATGCCTGACCCGGCACAACCGGATACCACGCAGGCTAGTATACAGAGCCGGCACACTTACCATTTGAGTCTGTTTGCCAACTTGTCAAAACGGGTTACGCTCATATGCTCACAAACAGACGACTGACTGTTCGTCATCCACCGTGGTGTCAGAGTAAGTAAACAACAGGACGTTCTGAAGAGGATGCCGTTGGTCACTATGGGGTTGACAAGCACAGTTAGATAGAAAAGAACCAAATCGGGAAGCCACGCTTTTACCGTACTCGGTCCAAATTATACCAAGCGGCAGTTCATCGGTGCTGTTGCGAAACCAGTTGAACGGAATATCACAACGTTAACATTCGGAAGTTCAATGCTCCTGGAGAGTACAGCTTCGTAACCAATTATGACGGAGCAGTAAGTTCATTAGCAACGCAACTTGCAAGTTAACATAAATGGTAACAGATAGGATTGTCCACATCGTACTGGTACAATAAATGTCAATTAGCCCGTGCCGAATCAGCTCGTCATCCGTACAACGATGCAATCGTTTGTTTGTGTGTTCATGTGTTTGGTTGCGGCGTCGGGCGGTATTTGACTTGTGCGACACGGTCTTGGTTCGCAACTTTGCGTTTAGACGCACACCAAATCTGGTCGTCGCGACAACCTTTGATGTATTCAACGCCAAATTTTTGATGATTATTTCATGTCGAGCCGCCCAAAAACAATGCGATAATCAAAAATTGCAGCAGGTGTTTGCATTGAGGCTGATTGCTTTCGTGTCGGCACCGAGCTGTGTGTGTGTGTGCGTGTGCGCGCGCGTGCACGCGTCTTTAGTTGACCGTGTCATCTGCCGCCCATACACCCAACTACATACGTACGTGCACCGTGCACAATTCAAGCCCAATCTGTCTGTGTTCTGAAATACGTTTTGCTTATTACAGGTCGGACAAATGTTTTAAATATGGGAAAAAAACTAATACTACTACGTCCACAATTAAAACAAAATAAACACAACGGTTGGTTTCCATCCATCCTTGGGTAAGACCGAACTTGTGTTAGGGGGAGAAAGTCAAAGTGTTTAGTCACTCTCTGAGGCTTCGTGTTTCCAAACAACAAAGTATGAAAGCCGTTCTCCTCGACCGCACTGCTTTGCTGATGGTCAACGTTGTATCGTGTCCATCAGTGGGCGAGGCTTCAGTTTGGTTCAAAACGATGACAGTTGTAGGAGCGAGAAAAAATCAAACAGGGCGGCGAAACGGATTGACTTTGTGCGCACAGACGGTCGGTCCTGTGCGATTCGGTCGTTTAGACATCATTACCATTGTCTTGTTTCATGGATAGGAAGGGGGACATTGTAAGGGTTTTTGGCATTCTATCGGAACTATTCAGTCGTGCATTTCGACCATGGTGTGAGTCATGGTGTTCCCATATAGACAACGTGAGGTAGACTAAGATTCACTCGAATGCTGAGAAAAGCAGTGGCATAACCCTCTAAATCTCAAACAGGGCCAGCTCAGTACAGAAGTCGATGGTAAGACCTGGTTATATATATATATATATATATATATCATAACAGTAGGGGCTACAGTGGCTGTTTTAATTAACGCATCTTTAGCCGAAATAAAATTTCCGAAGCAACTACTGTCGAAAAATGCCGTGCCACAAGTTCCAGGCAAACTATAATCGGGCCACCACATTGAACCCACCGAAGGCTGACAGATGGGTTAAACGTTGTCATTTAGGCAATGATGTGACAGGTAGAAGCCGAAGCATGGTAACTCAGTAAAGCTGAATAGGAGAGCTATCAGAAACTCCCACTGACATCAGTGTTGTGTCATCAAACAAGGAGAGAAAGACGCTCCCAGTCCCTGTTGTGACACTACCCTGTTCGAGGGGCAAACTTCTGGACATCAATGACACTGAACTCTAGGCGAGTCTACCATGAGTAAATGATCAACACATCATGATTAATTCGCATTTAAACGGGACATTACGCCACTGAAACTTCTGTCGCGGATTTCGCATCATGTGGTCCCATACTGACTGCCTTTTCAAATAAAGATTACTCGGACGAAACGCTAATGCGACGTCTAGACTGTTCATTTCTTAGAACAAGCTGGATAGATGCTCATCTAACGATGTTTAGGAATGAAGAGCATTCACCTCCGTGTGAACTGTTCAGAGTGAATGGAGCAAAAATGATCATTCCACTAGTAAACCTTGGACCGAAAACTATGCGTTTCGAAAATGGCTTACTCTGTGTCACTAATGAAATTAGGGAAAATTCACAAGTAAGAAGGCTGATGTTTCTTATGCGTTCGGGAACATGGAGCAAAATGAAATCAACTGTGATGCTTTGGTAGTTTGTAGTTTCACCTTTCAGTCACTGCAACAATTCAAATGTACGAGACTTCACAGTAGACTCAGGACTCGGCTTGGCACATGCTCAGCTTATGCAACGATTGTCAGTTAGCACTTGAGCTTCGAAAGATTACAATCGGTGCCCAATAATAGTAAATTGGTCGGGATAAAGTACGTATATAGACATGCTAACGGAGAATAAAGTTAGAAAAACACGTCAGGATGAACCAAAGATAATGAGGTTATAACGGGACTTTTGATGTTCAGAGAGAATTCCAAATTACGAGTGTCTTGGGCCTACTACCAACCAAGTCTTTACAGATCTGCACCAAGTGGAGCAGCTTCCTCAGTTCATTCCTTTGGGGGAATCGCTCTCAGAAACACAGAGTAATAGATAATCGTGTGACTTCTCAGAGTGAACTAGTGTTTGTAGTCAAGGCTTCAGTACCGATAACAGATATCTTCATCAAACTAGCTGATCACAGTTGTTTTTGTTTTTGCTAAACCAGGGTGTGATTATTCAGCTATTTATGCTTCGCATTAAATTAACCACATGAAATGCAGCTGCTAACCGTTTAGAGATTGTATGGAAAACTCAGCAGTGCAAAAACCTAATCCGGATTTGTTCTTAAGGTATCAAAAAATCTTGCGAACCTCTTTACTAATCAGCGATATCAATTGTTCCGGCCACTAGGCATTTAGATATGATAGATTAGAATAGAGACCTACCTAGAATATCGCTAGAAATGATTATTACTCATGGATTAGTTCCCCATACATAGATTCAGTTTTCTGTGTAACTTTGGGTTGTGGTAGTTGCATGCTGAATTGACGAGGCTATGCGTGCTGTCTTTAAGGTACAGAATTCACACCTGAGCACACGTAACAGAATTTGTTATACGGATAAGTGCATCGTGAAATTCTGCACATCTTGATGTATTTTTATCAACAAGCATAGTGCCTTGACGAAACAGTTGGTGCATTATGCTTGAGAAAGTTTAAGTTTCCCAGTGTATTACCGCTGAAAAAAGGGGAGAATTTCCAACAAATCCGCCACGAAGAGACATTCCAAAGGGAAGACGAATAAACCGAGCTTAGCTCACTGTTGACATCTGGATTCTGTGCAAACGTTCGTGCTATACAAACCTATTGACCTGGGTCATAGTAATTCAAAGCGATGAGTGAAATTAGTCCCCGTTTGCGTACATGCCCATTGGGTGAAGCGATAAGCTGCCTCTGTCACTTACAAAACGGAGTTATCCAAACTACAGCCAACATTGTGCTAAAGGGATGGAAACTCAGCTGAGAATACTGCGCTGGTGGACGCATCAAGAAACGAATTAACCAGAACAGCACTACTGCTGCCAACGACGCCCTATTTTGTAATTACAGCTTCCCTAATGGGACCTTTGATATAGCAGGACAGTCGCAAGTTTGTTGTTCTTCCTCCATATTGGGACAGCTCCTCCCGTTTCGGGGAGTATACTTTTCGGAGAGCAATTTCAATACTACGAAGAGTGATGCAACATGACAGACTGTCCCGTGTGATGCCCAACTGTGCTTTAGGTAATCGTGGGCCACGTGATGAACCACATCGGCCAACAAGTTGACGGATATTACTTGCTAAAAGGCATCAATGCATACTTTCATCCACTGGATTCCCAAATGTTTCTTGTTTTCCGAAATCGTTCCAATTTGGATGGACTTTTCATGCCATCCAAAACGTCTGACAATAGTAAGGGGGAATTACGAATATGGGTTTGATCACAGAAACCCTTTGGTCCAACTCACACTTTGCCACTGACTTTAAGGAATTTATTTAGAAAGATAATTAGATTTTCATAAAGGAAACTACTCACAAGATTGTTGAAAACTCTTCAGCCGCTTCATTTTTCAGTTAATACGATATTCGAGATTTCGCAGTACATTTACTTGGAGGGAACTACTCATAGGTTTGCTGAGCTTTTGAAGAGCATTCAGTAACCTTATGAGTACTCTCCTTCAAGGCTTTCAGTATTTTTAGTTGAACATGTAGACAGGATAGGCATCGTTCTTGTTAACATCAATGGAGAGTAACCCAGTTTGTGTAAACGTTCTGCCTGTTGTTTGTCTTGTTAGAAGGCGTTTGAACGAGTGAGATAAATGAACAGTGGCTGTGAGCCACAAACTGAAGGCGTCAGAGATCAATTTTCACAGCCGTTTGGTCCTCTTCAAACTCTTGGTGATTTTCAAGGTACGGACAGCGTCACTTGACAGCTTTATGGAGCGCTCACACAAGCAACAATTTCCCACCCTTCAAATAATTATTCGGTCACGGTAAACAGTGGTTGTACACAGCTATTTTTCACGCTAGCAACCTAACACTGAACAGCACAAAGTCTGGTTTGTATCCACCTCAGATGCCTCATGCTGGGTCATCGGATGCTCCGAGCAGTAAATTCGGTCAAGGCGCAATAATTCAGCCTAGCCCGACAAGCAATTTGAACAGTCCCGGAGAGATGAATGCAGATAGTTGCAGACACAGTACACATTACTCGTCCCGGTTTGTTAAATAGGAGAGGGAGAAAACTCAGCATTCCAGAAGTCGTCTCCCCTTGTTCAGATTAGTGTGGAATGAAAATGACCTTGACTGTTCACTACCAGGACTTCCAGTGACACAAGCTAGTTTCTGCGAGAAATAGGCCTATTCATGGGGTCGTTAGCTCCTGATTGCGACACAACACCGAAAATCAACAAATCAGTCCCAATGTCTGGATAACAATACTTTTTGAATGCTAGTCCCGGTCACCTGCGGTATTCTGTTGACGTACTTTAATCTGTACTGATGTCTTGTCGTCACAGTTGCTAGCCCGGTAGATAAAATTTTTGGGTCCACTTGCTTAGCGAAGCGTGACAGTTGTTGACATCGAACTATCCTTTTGTGTACGTATGCATCAGTTACTCAGAGTAAGAAATATCTTGGCTTGTTCGTTTTCGAAAGTTGTAGGGGTTAGATATCATCAAGTGACACAATATGTCTTCAGATCTAGAAAGCGTTCAGTATTCTTATGGGAACTGTTGGACATATCCCACCAAAATACTTTACTCGCCACTCAATCCTGAAGTGATTACGATGTCTCCAGTCTCCTTACTGTGTGACCTCGACAAGAAACTGCTAGCAATCACTTGACAAAAACTTTGTTGTAGGTTTGTGTGCGCATGATGAAAGGTCACTGCAGTTGAGGGATGAAATGGGACTTTGTTTCGCATCAGTTGACATCTCTCCACAGTAGGTCTTCCGTCCCTCCCTCCCTCCCTATTTCCCTCTCATCTGGAAGCAAACCAGACCGTCAAACGCAATTAAACAACAGCAGCTTTGGACAACACAGTCAGTGTGCGTGTTTGACAGACATGCCAAGAGGATTGTCACTCAAATTTTGCCTAGGGGTAGACTGGGAAGAGGAGGTCATACCATCCAACGTCGCCCACTTGACTAAATGTTTTCCCCACGTAGGTCAAAGCTGCTGTCTGGATTGCTGACTAGCGACTGAAGAGAGCCCATAAATGGACGCGCGGACAAGTGAGCTAAGCATAAGCAAACTTTGCTATTGAATTCTCCTTGCTAGTTTGTCCTGTCTGTGTGTTGTGTCCACAGTGTTTGCAAGAAGGTTTACCAAGGAGCTCCAATTTCCTAACCCTGTAGCCTAATGGGCATGACAGAAAGATACTTGGAGAGATTATCGATTCGAGGATGTCGTCAGCGACAGATTGATGTGTGAGGGAGACTGTAGTCCTAAGTTGCCTGTCAACATACGCACACTCTGGATGGAAACAACATAAAGTGGGGGTAGATGATTTTATGAGTAACGCCTCAGGAAACGACGTCATGACCTAAAGGACAAAACCTTTGGGGCGTAGTGAACGAGTGTCATCAAGCCTTCCCCACGAACTGCCCTTTGCTAATCTTTCCGTTCACATTTTGTGCACTCAAAATTTCCTTTGATCAGCTGTAGCATCCATCGTGTTCGGTCACGACGCATCATCCTCAAACAGCCAGAAAAACATGTACAGTAGGGTCTTTTTCGCAAAATAGTTGACTAAGTAGCTGATTTCGGTATCCAATGTGTAAATACTGAAATCCCATCAAAGTAGGCATACCTCCAATTGACCACTCTAGGAAACAGAATTGTAAAACTCCTCATCCACTAACTGCTTGGTGGCTTTCTCCGGGATGTGATGGTACATGAGGGGATTTCCTGACCACACTTTTCCATAAACAAATACACGTATTCGGAGAAGCTTGCAATAGAATTTGACAACTGTTTTAGCGGACTAATCGTCAGATTCAGAACAATGAACATGCATCGACCGTCCACCAACAGTTCCTGAATGAGTGGTGAAGTACAGTCATTTCAAAAACCAATTTGGTGCCAGTGGGAAATTCTTTTGAATCCTGGCCGAAAATCTCGTGTCCGATATCATCTAAATGAATGCACCTTTAAAGACCGCTCCATGTTTCAGTTGGTACGATATTCCAGACATCATGATATATTTTCTTGGAGCAGCATACTGCTTCTACTTGCTTCGACAGTCCATGACAAGTTTCGCCCACCGTGAGGCTCATCAGGTGGACACAGTCCTCAAGTTTTTGTCTACCTATTCGAAAACTAACTTGTACACAATCGGTGAACTACACTTAGTTTGTTTCAGTTGTACGATATTCCAGACATCATGATATATTTTCTTGGAGCAGCATACTGCTTCTACTTGCTTCGACAGTCCATGACAAGTTTCGCCCACCGTGAGGCTCATCAGGTGGACACAGTCCTCAAGTTTTTGTCTACCTATTCGAAAACTAACTTGTACACAATCGGTGAACTACACTTAGTTGCAAATTACATTATTGTTCATCGGACACCCAACTGAATCTGTCAATTTCTCATAGTTGACGAAACCTCTGGAACCACGTCTGCGTGATGTACAGCAGTGAGGCATAAGTGTCAGCAGTGATGTCTCTGATGACTACCTAATAAACCCAAAGAAGAGGAGGGTTTTCAGCATCCTCATAAGCGCCATTCTCCGTCACGAAATGCGATGGAGATTGTTTGTAGCTCTCGAGGAAATTCAGCCATGAAAGCCTCACGGAAAGCTATTTGGCGGGTAACTTTAATGAAAAAAGTGAAGGAATGACATGACTGATGAGGTTGCCGTGCACAGACTGCTTGGGTAGAGCATACCAGCACTGTGCAAATGAACGAAATGCCCTTATTTTCAAAAGCTGTTCATCCTGAGAGGTTGTGCACTCTGTTCAAGTCCAAATGACGGCGTAACGCACCCAGCAGGTCGGAACTCAAAGTGAAGCGAATGCAATCGGAAGAACAAGACATGGATGGTAAAAATGTAACGTTTACCGGTTTTGGCCGAGGTGTTTAATGTTTCCCATCTTCACAACCAAGCAATGGATTTGAATGAGTATAACAACTTTAATGCCAGAATTTTCAACGAATAGCACCAAAATTGCCGAAGGATATCATCAGTTCAAAAAACTGGTCGTCGGAGGTCTTTCCGGTGCACCATTGGAAGCTCAGTAATCGATTTTAAAAAGAGCCGAAATTGTCCGCTCATTTGTATGGGTAAATTCCCCGTCAACAAGTCTCCACAAAACAGTATATTTCCAGTGCACATTATATTTGTCAAAATATTTTTCTGACAAGGTGTAACTGAAATTATGACTGCTATCATCATCCGATTTGAACAATCTCAGTAGTATATTACGAACACAGCATTCTGCTCCTCAAGGTATCTCTCAACGGGAATCCCTTACCCCGGTTTTTATGCATTATCCTAAATGGAACCAGAGAGTCCCCCGAGAAAATTTTTTCCCATTCGTTGCCTCACAGACAGCTGCTGCGTACCAATTTTGGCAACTTCCATATCTACCTTGTCAGCAATCCGTTTCGCACTTCCGACCGGCTTGGCGCAGCCAAGACTGGAAACTAGGAAGTGGCAACCCAAAAGATATGTCTCCAAAATGCATTCCAATGCGAGACTTCATTCTTGCAGCTTACATTAAAATCGTATTGATTGGCACAAGTTTTCTCAGTTCATGATGACATAACAGAATGTGATTATTGTCTTACAGACGCCATGTGTCCACACAAGTAGCACAGGTAACTAAGGGAGGTTCTGTTCAGGATGAATCCAAGATTTTGGCGTACAATAAGAAAGACTTTAAAAGCTATCAGCCGATTTTTCCTGTGATTATCTCCGGGAGGCTCTCCAGAAATTCCCTAGCACAAAATGTGCTTCTAACAATAAGACGCTTCGACAACCTCGTGGTTTGGTTCGTTGGATTGCTCTAGGGTAGGTGATAGAATGTAGCTAAACCAAATATGAAATTTGATGAATAGATCCACATACAATTGATGGCTCTGTTTTCAACCAACTGCAACGTGAAAGAGGTTTAATCCCTGTGAAGGGTGAAGTGAATGAGCCGACCGAAACTGGTCATTCCAGAGTGATGTGGAGAGTGCTACAACTAAGTCTTAGCGAGTGCGTAGAAAGTTAACCCTTTACAGAATATGTTTGCTTACCATTAGCAGATGAACAATAGTGTAATGACCAGGGTAGAAAAATCGTGACCAAAACGCTATTAACATTAGTGTGGGTAACTGTTTTTTTTTCGGTTTGGTAGGACTGAATTAAATGGACCAATATAGGCGAGAGGTAGTTGCAGACAGGCATACAGAAGAAGGTTTTATTGAACTTGGCCACAAAACGTTACCGTCATAAAACAGAGAATGAAGTAAAGCAAATAGAGGTAACTGTTTTTTCGGTTTGGTAGGACTGAATTAAATGGACCAATATAGGCGAGAGGTAGTTGCAGACAGGCATACAGAAGAAGGTTTTATTGAACTTGGCCACAAAACGTTACCGTCATAAAACAGAGAATGAAGTAAAGCAAATAGAACTGAACTCCCTATAACTGAATCGAACAGTTTCAATCGGAAGAAATATACCTTAATGGTTTTCCTCCTGGTGACGCTTCAAATTACCGACATTCACTCCAATAAGTGTCAAGTAGTAGACTTAAATTTACCCATAAAAAAAAGAATACAGTTTCAGCCGGCATGCACCTAAGAGGACCTTGGGAGTGACTTGTCGGATGCCTGTCTTGCATTAGTTCGCAAGGAGCTGGGAGACACGCATGTGGCTTGCTGACATCACAAGCCCAGTGAACTGAAGTCCACTGCGTTCCACTCCATCTGAGCTGTAGTATTACCGGATAGCTAATGAATTTATGAACCAGGTTTTCCACATCGGTAGATGGGAACAGCTTAATCTTGAAACGAAAAAATCACGTGCTTACTGCATGAGAAGACAGATACACCTGAAAACAAAGCTCGAAACTCTGACCTTCCTTTCAGTGATGAGTTTCAATCCACTCAAATGCTCGTCAGTTCATTCATGTTATCTATACGTTATTATCATTCATTTTTGAAGAGCATGGTCACAAACATAAAAAGTGAATGCAAGCGATGAGTGCGAAAGAGTAAACAGGGGAATTTGGAGAAAAGAGAGATTTACTTCAAATAGGCAAGCACGTCGGGAGAATATCGATCGATTAGTCTTGCGGATATAAACCACACACTACGAGTAGCTGTCTGAGTACTTTGATCAAAGCGGATCTCAGAACTTGTTCGCACGTTCGTTTCTACTAGAAAGCTGCGGCCACACTCTAGGGCATGACGTATAATTCGAAACTGGACAAGTTATTCAATGGATCAGCTTATTGATGCAGAGAACATTGACCTAGTTACTCAACAAATTTATGGGGTTACTGGAAAATTACAGACCTCGGGGAATCCATAAAAGCATTTATCCTTTGTAAAAGAACTGAGCCATAAAATTCATAGCATTCCTGTAAAGAAACTATCGGAAGGGTGGCCGAAAGCCTGCACCACTCTTAGCGGGACCATTCAAAACCAACGGGATGTACA
>NW_008751725.1:892352-987394 GCF_000715545.1 Opisthorchis viverrini
ACTCCTGGAAAAAAACTAACGGAAGAGTGGCCGAAAGCCTGCACCACTCTTAGCGGGACCATTCAAAACCAACGGGATGTACACAAAGGAATGCAACTTTGAGACTCACTACCATAAGGGAGATGTGCAATTCGTTAGATTGTAAATGAAAGTTCTAGGTGTGGAGTCTAAATTCAGAAGTGATTACGCGTCAGGTGGAAGAGTGGCGAAGAGACCAGAGACCTTTGAATGTGACATTGGTGCGGACAAATCAACTAGGATAGGTGGTAAGACTCGGAACTAGCTCATGCGTACTTGATGAGTACAAGTAGTATCGGAGGTAGAACACGCACTTCAGATACAAATGATCGGTGGCAATAAAGTTCATTCCTTCGCAAAATCCACCAGAATATACTGAAACTAACAGCACAAAATATGTTATGAATATGAGGACAACAGTTTACGACCACTTTACTATAGTGCTCAAAGGCTTATCCACTGCGTCAGATAAATTCATCATTCAGAATTTCGAGTATATTTCCCAGATGACAGTGTTAGAGACAAACATGAGCTAGGCACAAGAGTGTAAGTTCTTAAAACAGTATAAAGAATATAACGAGCGCCGTCGCCCTGAAGACTTAAAACCTACATGCTGCAGTCTAATCTGTAGAGCGAGCTCAGACCCCATTGTTGTGATGCAAGTTGGTCGGCTTTCAGTTTGGTAAGTAGCATTATTACAGCTGACTGGGTTCTAAGATTCCAGAAGGAAATCTAGTCAACTTGCTCCTAATGATGTTCGGGTGAATAGCCAACAAATGGCCACTGTATCCTTAAGTTATTTTCCGATGCGCCAACTGGAAACAATCCAGTGTGCGAATTGTTCCTGTTAGAGTTCACCCTTACCACAGTTATATACTACTAAGTGTTGTCCCAAGACGCAAGTATCTTCTATTCTGACTGTCTGAGAGTGCAACCGTTAACTGGTATAGCGCATTTGATCCTATTTCAGTTAGGTCGAACCTGTTTGTCTTCAAAGTTGATTGCCAATCAGAATGTTCTCTTAGGTGCATTCACGGTAGGTGTTACCACTGAATCCACGTCTAGCGACCAAAGTACTCGGCAAACAATGGTGTCCAACTGAGAAAGTGTATGACTTCTGATGGACATCACACGGATGGCGTTTGTAGCCCAAATTATCTGGCATTGAGCTACACGAAGGCTTTTTCATAAAACAAAAAACCTTAAGACTCATCACACTGTACAACAACCGGATAGGAAATGAGGTCCGAATAAAAAACCACTCCCCTCTGGTTTCAACCGACCATCTACAAGGACCGATAAAATTAGCCGCCATTGTGTCAACTGAAATATTTTGTCGAATTAACCAAAAATTTTCACCCTCAATAGCAGTCTCATTTCAGAGTGATGACTCAGAAAAAGTGAATCACACTCGACTCAATTCAGTGGTCTGACCTGTGTGCAGCACCTCTTGACCTCGAATAAAAGATGAAAAATTCCGCTTTACTTAAAATAGGTAGAGCTGTTGGGTATTCGGGGACGCCGACTAAGTGGTGACCTTGAAATAATGCTCAACCGGTGGTGGGATACTGCATGGTTTTCGGCAACCCAATAGTGCATATCAAATTCAGAAAAACACCTTGATACTTTTAATATCAGCTCAGCTAAAGGTTGATGCAGTCGTAGAGATGCTTATGCAATCGCAGAGCCGTATAAGATGACCATTATGCCTGGAATTATAAAAAAATGCCGACAAATGAGTAGTTAATACTCCGTCTTATTCGAGTATTAAGTGAAGTTGATAGAAATTCCACAGAGATGGAACGGATGACGGAAAACTCGCTTTCATCAATCTCATGAGAATATAAGTTTTTTTGTACCCTACTTCAGAAGACCAATTTTGAAAAGTGAATTTCCGAATCTCACATTTAGCAAATGAATTTAAAAGTTCACGTTTACTTCGGATCTAAATCTGACTTTGTATAGATGCCTATCACGTTAGTACTTCAAAGAAGGCCTGCAGATGTGGGTCACACTTGGAGCACGCCATTTTGAGGATTTCTGAAACAGTATCAAAATTATAGTGCAATAAATCAGGCTGCCTCGTCAAAGCGGAATTATTTGATACACTCGGTTTCTGAAGAACTTCTGGAAGAATGTGGATGAAACGGGGTCATGTCAACATCCACGTAAGAAACGAAGCAGATAGTCGGAGGGCTGTTACTTAGACGACTAACGTGCAGGCACAGAGGAGCGTTCTACGAAAAGATATAGTGATTGTCAAGCCACATTACTACCGAAAGAAATTCGATAAGAAAGTGGCAGACTCTTTGGTCAGCCTAACCTTGTGGTTCCATATCCAAACTTTTCAAACTGTCCCACTCATCTTCACTGGGTTTGGGTAACGCTTTTCGGAGGTAAGACGAGTCCCTTTTAGAAAGAGATTCCTGTGACAGGAAAAAATATCTTTCAGCCAAAACGTTTTGGTACGAATTCTCCTTAGGAAGAACATCCTGTACGATAGATAACTCGACAAAAAGACTCATTCTTGCGGTGGACTGCTTTGGTTGCCCCAATTTTCCAAACACGATCACCTGGTTTAACGACAACTATCTTATTGCTGAAATAATCGGACAGTCAGTACAACAGGACACCTCATGGGATT
This sequence comes from Opisthorchis viverrini, assembly GCF_000715545.1. NCBI lineage: Eukaryota > Metazoa > Platyhelminthes > Trematoda > Opisthorchiida > Opisthorchiidae > Opisthorchis > Opisthorchis viverrini. The sequence continues at coordinate 895,015 of NW_008751725.1, forward strand.
CCGCGAGAGACAGACACCGAGTGAACAAGACATTCCATAGAGGAATATGTTGGTGGCCCAGGTAGCGTAGATGGTAGCGTAGTAGTTGTGCTCAACCACCAACCCACCGCTACGCACCACTACGCAGCGATGATGTCACCTCGATCGGTGATGAAACGTTTGTAATCAAAATGCCCAGCTCGGCGAACGAACCAACGACCACATTCGTAAATAACCTAGCTTTGCGGAGGTGAACCAACTCAACACTGATCTCCGGCAAGTTTCTCTCACAAACTGGTTGCGGGGTCAATGGGTCGATCGCGAAACTAAAATCATTCGACGTCATTTGGATGCCAGCCACAAGTGAACAGCCATAGCTACTGACTTGCCCTTTGTGATGAGCTGTGTACATTTTAACCACGTTATTGATTATTGGAACTGATCAAACGATCGATCGCAGATGTTACAACGGCTTTTTCATTTCATATGGGGCGAATAATTACTCCCTAAAGGTTCACGCATTATACGTTTGCATGAATCCGGCAGTCCAGCTTGCAGATGACAACAATCGGTCTAAATGTTGGCGGACCTGACAGAAAATTCATTACTGGAGCATCAGTCGATGCAATGCAGGAAGCACAAGCATTCGGTAATTTTGACGAATCACGTTTGTGTAAACCAGGGGACAGTAAACCTCGACTTGGAATGAACAACCCTGGATAAACTGGCCATCGTTTGGGACTTATTCACGGTCATCAGGGTTCCTTCCCGATAAAAAAAACTGTTTTCTCTGTCCCAAGCTCATCCGCCTTGAAAGGAAATGAGTACACGATCATTATATCTGAATTTGAAGTTGAGTTTCAATGGACAACTCCATATCACGGTGACTAAAGTCAAGTTTGATCTCATCACGCAAACAGCCTCCCAGAATCAGAGGGTTGGAAAGGTAGTTGTTGAAACCAGAATATCTAAGCAGATTGAGGCGTTTGTAGGACGATGAGCAATTCCAACTGGTGGAGATGTTTCACGGGGATATCCCCCAGTAATTAAAGCTGATAATGAAAAAGAAGATGAAACCAACCCAAGAATGAAGAATCGAAATGTCGGGGGAACCAAGCAAGAAACTTCTAAAGTATCAAGTTCACATATTAATCATATTTGACGGATTAATGCAATCACGTTAGTAGGGAAATTCCTAGAAGATACAGTTGTCCGCAAGTGCCAAAAGGAGGGTTTTGTGTATGAGGCGCATTCTCGGCGTATGATATCAATTTTGTTTTGGTTTATTGATTTAGTAGGAATCCAGCGTACACAAACAAAAAGGACCCAGCCTCAGTGGCGCGCTTTATATCAGTGGTCCTAACTTATTAGCTGTTCTCTCACTTAGATCCCCGTATACATTATCATGGGCGCTTTACCTCAACTTCTCCTGTCTAGTCTTGGACAACCTGGAAGTATCTCAGCCCTCGTGCCTCCATCGGTTGGCGTGGCAGTTTGGCATCGAAACGGTGCTAGATTTGAACGATTTTTTTCTCAAAGACCTTACTTGATGGACAAAATCAGAATAGTTTTTTAAAAAAAGTATGCCGTTTGTAGTTCTCAAAGGAGACACCTTTAAATAAGTTCACTACCCCGAAAAGCTCAAACAGCGTCCCTCGTCAGGCATCAACCTGATTGCGACCCCTCCGAGGAGAGCCGCTCAACAAAGGAATTATACTATCTATTTCCGTGACAACCTGCGATAAAGCTTACCATATCCAACACGATAACTATTTATCCACTGAGTCGGTTTGGTGCTTGAATAGTAATCAGGTTAACAGTCAGCGAGAAAAAATTTGGGCCCTCAAGTTAGGAAATATAAAGTCTGCTGCGAAATTAAAAAGGAGTCATGGTGATCACATACACGATGTATCTCACTGGGGATGATGGAAATATACAGTCAAAAGTCTTGATATTATTTCGGAATAAAAAAACCCCTTTTTTTCCCCGATGGTGACGTATTATCACTAACTCACAAACAGTTTTTAGTCAAACAAGACATCATCGAGTCCAAAGCATCCTATTATGGTCTACTCTAAGGAGAAAAAGCCCAATACTTAGGTCTGTCCACAAAACCCGGGCATTAACTGCCTGCGCGACAGCCACATACGCTAAAGCGCTTACTACCCAAAGTTCTATTTCGATAACACTACAGATCCTGTGGTGGTGAACAGGCATAGACGAGCACAGACTCAATAACTGTCATCAGAAAACCTACAAAGAAGTGAACATACACGTGGATCGTGGATCGCAACAGTATGTGGTGATGGCTATCTTGTTAGTGTAGCCATGACAACTCGAATCAGGATTTTGATGAGAACACCAACCACCAATGCTAAGTCCTCTCACGGATCAATCATAGTAAGTAGGTAGCTTTGCTCCCCCCCCCCCAGAGAAGTGTTTGTCTAGATTTTCAAAGAAGCAGAATACCGTCATTCAGAATCTCCTACTCTTCAAAAGCTGTTTACTTTATTGAGTGTTTCACGTGTTAAACTAGTGATAAACTCTATGTGTTAACTTCTACCTTATGTTCCACTCGAAACTGCCAGTGGGATAGGCTGCAGCTACAACAGTCAAAGAGTGAGTGTATCACCTGGACTCATTCTGAGGGACTCTATTCTCGGATGGGCTCTGAGGTCCATAATGGACTCCCAGAAGACGCTTGCTTAGCTTAGTTTTTTCGTTTTCCTCAATAGATATCATCCCAGGCCTCCTAAATTTCATTTGGATTCTAGGCTTGTGAGGTTGTATTCACATTTTCCATTCCCCAAGTCTTGATTGTATAAGGTTATCATTATAATCATTGCCGATATAGCGTAAACTGGTTTGTATACAGTTCACATGGCAGCAGTAATCTTCCGGATACCGGAATAATGTCAAGCAAGGAAAGTACACCTTGCATTCTACAGTACTGCGTCCGCATTTTGCTAAGCCCATATGTTCACATACATATCATTAAACTTGGCAGGTATTCAACTAGAAGAACGGCAGATCGGCTGTTTACACTAGGAGAGCGATTTGGAACAAGCCACGATGTATAAGGTCTTCACAACAACAACAGAATGCAAGAAAAAAGCTAATTGCTGTACATAAAAAACCAATTAGCTTTGGTGAAGTTCAAACTGCATGAGTTGTAACCGTGTCTCCTTGCTGAAGTGACAACGGTATGCGAGGCTTCCAACTGTTATCATAATCGATTATGTGTGCGTTGAAAGTGCTTCCGACGGTGCCATGACCCACCTATACACCCGGGCGTATGCCCGAAGAATACCTCAACATTATCGCTATTCGGAGATTCCATGATTCGGAGGTTGAGTATCCGGTTCAAGCGCTTCCCTAGTACATTGACAGCAATTGCATATGCAAAAGACGCGGATCAAGCTTTTCGAACCATCCGTCGAGCACGTTGTTTTGGTGTCATAACCCAACGGATATCGATCGCCTAGACTGTGGGATCCTGATCCCATTGTTCGGAAGATACTTGTTCGAAGTGTAAACTTACTACCGATTGATTTATTAGTCAACTGACATTCTCGGCGGAATGAGCTTCTGATATCGCACCTGACAATTTGCATATTCCGATTCACACCATGGTCGTGTTGTTGATTCAAATATTTCCGACCAGTCAACGCAATCACGCATTCTTTGTTACACTGCTTCTTTAAAAGGCTCGCTCCATTTACGAGGAGACGCTTGCCCAGACAACCTTGTCTTGTGGAGCGGAGCATTCGTCTGCTTTCACTATGACATCTGAATTGCCTATTTCGTCATGCGACGACTGAATGTTTTATCTAAATCAGGTCCGGTTCTCGATCTAGAAACCGGAGAGGTGCTTTCAAGTGATCAGGGTGTCAAATGACTAAGAAAGCACCAAATGTGTTTTCATTTCCGTGGTCTTATATTTCGGTAACTGCTTTGAAAGAAGGTACACAATACAGAGACCACAAAGTTAGACAAGTTTGTCGACGAAATTGCGCAGTTCACCAACAATTAATGGGTACAAGGGAACGGAATGATAAAGCCGCTTGTCGCCAGAAGTGAACTTATGGCCTCCCAAAGTTACTACTGCTGAGACATTGTTCTCGCAAACGTACATCTTGGACAGACTTATGGAGCTGCTTAGTCTTAAAAAACAGTAGGTAGAGCTATTGGCCCACGTGGGCCAAGAAGCCTTTGATTCACATCAACTGTTTTTATTCTCCTGGAATCAAAATGGGAGGTTGGTAAACCTACAGAGGGCACGTGCTTCAGGCAACTGAGGTAATTTCAAACGAAAAAGGAGCTTGCCTCAGTGCATTTACATGCCGTATAATTAGAGGATCTTAACTAAATGGCAGAAAAGTTTAGCGAAATACACTCATTTGCAAACAAATCTGGTTTTGCGAGACACACACCTGGAACCCAAAATCTGGTTTGCGAGACACACACCTGGAACCCAGCTGAATCTCTCGCGTATGGTGTTTCTAAGCAACTAAATGTACTGCACCAGGCCACCTCATGTTTCAGTTGGTACGACATTCGATATATCGCGATACATGTATAGACGTAACGCACTACTCAAGAGATTGCTAAAAATTCTTCGGCAACCCACTTCCTCGCAAAACCAAATTTGCCTGCAAATAACTGTAGTTCGCTAACTTCGTGCAGTTTGGGTTCAAGTATAACATAAGCTTGACGGAAACCAGTGGACTGCGCCTACCGGATGAACCCCAAGAAGGGCGAAGTCGGTCTTATGAGTAGTGTATTACGGCAAAACAGCTTCCACATAAATGGGCTTTTGGTGGGAGGTAAGGGTTTGATCTCTGTAATTTACCAATTACAGTCAAGACTATGACAGCCGTCAGCCTTCAGTGTGCTAATTCCATTGCTCCTGTTCGGACACGTTAATATGAGCACACATGGTCACATCAGTAAGGTCACGGACGATTCAGGGTTTATACCCCTATTGAGGACTTTGAGATTGGTCACTGACCTCCACTTTGACAATCAATACCGATGAAATCGCGCCATTCTCAGCCAATAACCTATGGGTGCTAGTTCTGACCCCAATGCAATGAAGCGGTTCTCTAGAGTGTCCAAAGTTCCACTACAATTTCGACCGATCATCCACCGGAGGTAATCACCTGAACAGTTCGACACTAAAAAGGCGGTAGGAGAGTGGGAGACTTACAGAATAAAGAGCCAATTCAAAGCTCCCTGTCAACTTTTTTCAACTTGTAAACGTAGCATGATAACTGTCTCTGTGTAGGTATAATCAGACACAATCTTGTTCTCGCACATGTATAGTTCGGCACGAAGCAACTTACACATCTTTTCACATTACCAAAATGCTCCCATTATTGTTAACAGACTGAAATATACACAGCTACGAACCAGCAATGCTCCATGCGCATAAATGTGTTGAAGCCGTCAACATAGGTAGCCAAATCGGTATTCAGCTCAGATCAAAGGGTTGTGTTCGAATAGGTATCTCTCCAGTCTCTCTCTCTCTTCGCTCAAAAATTCCAATATCCTAGCCCCGAAAGGTTGACCACGGTGTACAGAGACAACCCAAACGTGACACTTCCTCTGTGGGAAGACCACGCTGCATACATGCGAATAAAAGTAAAGAGACTGAAATCAAAAGGTGGTATTGTCAGGTGTGAACGCAAGGAAGATCAGAAAAGAGGCGTACCAAAGCATGAAAAATGTGCCTTGTTTGCCTCTCAGAATAACCACTGTAATTCAGTGCAGGATGGGGTCGAATTTTTGTGTCTCAGACATCTACCGGTGGATTCCAAACCTGTGGAGTAGAAATTGATAACTATTCGAATGAAACACCCTAGCCGTTCACCATAGCCAACGATTGACTAGACAAAGGCTGTGACTATTTCAATCACAGAATTGAACAGAAGCAAAGAAATGGCTCAACCTGGAAAAAAACATTCTCTCGCCTTCGCAATATTCAACATGATATGATTCTCCACTGGGGTGTTTACGTCTAGGAGACACCAGAATTGATCGCTTCGTGGATGGTTGTCGCTGTGAAACGGTTGCTAATCGTACCTCGATATAAGTGATATTGATCACACAAACCACTGGAATCCGCCGTTTAGACGTTATCACTTTAGTAAGTGCTATCAAATACCGATGGGTTTTATCAACATTCGACAACCTAGTCATAACGGAAGCAACTAGAGGTTTTCCCTTCAGCTGGCTTCAATGTGGATCAGCGAACTCTCATTTACTTGCTGTGCAAAGATGCTGCCCAGATTCCAGAGCAGCCCACTGCGTTTTTCAATTGCTGATGCAGGTGCTCATCGTACATGCATCAGACTGTGTGCGAAGTTTTTTTCACTTCACTACATCGATGCTTGTTTCATCCCTCCGAGCTTAAGGTACTCTGTATGTACGGAATGTTCGTATATGGAACAATGATAAATCACCCTTACGTCTTTTCGACTCGTTGCTCTGCACAACGTGCACCCTGTTGGCTTGGTATGACATGACTTAATGACAGGCAAGATGAGGCTTTCATCGGTTAGCTATGATATAATAGCGAGACCCACTTGGCGTAGAACTGGAGACGGGTGAGTGAATTTACTGACCGGAAGTTCGCGGATCGAACTCAACCTCGACATTTCGACTGTTCCAGTCTAGGCTTGAGCAACTTGAACTTATCTCAGCCCTGATGCTTCCTTCGGGTGGCACCGAAAAAGTGTTCAGCTGATCGACTATCAACCATGTGACCTCAAAATGACCCTAACTGAATCCGATTATCCGGAGGGCCCAAGGACTCATCTTCTGAATCCAAGTGAACTTAAAGTTATAGTTCAAAGAATGGGCTATACAAGTGCAGTCCAAACCGAATTAGACACAGCTGTTTATCCACGGTGTTCAGTTGCACACAAATATCGAGAAATCATTCGCCGGTGTAATACTATATGAAAGCACACTCGATTCAATTGAGTACTAGTACGTAGGTGTATGCCTTTCTACACAACATAAATTTACAGAGTTCCACCTAAAACCTTACCAACGAGAGTGGTGTTTCTGGTTAAAGGTCGCTCTAGGGAAGGAGCAGAGTAGCCATTGCGGGCGTAAAGGGATTTCACTCAGTGATGAAATTAGTCAGTATGACTGTTCACAAAACGCCCGGTGATCTATCGACCTCGCGGACTATTCGATATTTATCAAGCCAAAGCGCCAAAATTTGGCTGTCAAGTATCCCAAAATTAGGTGACAATGCATGTTCAATGTCAATCTAGAATGCCGCAGCTGTAGTAAACTTCATAAACACTAAGCTCAACGAAGGAACTGGTTGGCTAGTAAAGCGTTTAAAATCCCAATTACTGAGTTAGACAGCATTCTTCAACTTGGCTCCGTGAGAAAGAATGTGGCACTGTCTAGATGGTGCCCTCCGTTTTCGAGGGCGGGATGCGCATATAAGCATAGCTGACGAGGAATGCTATTCTCGCGGGTCTAGAGGGGTGGCCCATCTCCGCATGTGAGCAGCATCGCATACGGATCACCAATGGAATACAGTGGTTTCGAAATAAAAAAAAGCTACTCGCGGTTTTCGAGTGTACAAATGGACTAGGTGAACTGCTGACAGAAGCAAGAATATCTCTCAGGAATTAGTCTCAGAACGTAGCCGAATGAATCCACGACTGTGTTGACTGTGCTGCGGTGTTTGTTCAGTAGCAGATTCTTGTGAATGTTTTCTAACTCGCAGATAGCTAGTCCGGAAACTTGATAGTGTCTGGACGTATCGAGAGAATTCAGACACAGATGCCAGAGGACTAGCGGCGTAAAGTGATGAGGGCTAGGATTTCATGTTTTCCAAGAATTTTAAGTGTACGTAGCATGAACGAAAACGTATGCCTCCGTGGGGTGGGGCACTGAACGGGCCACCAATCTACCGCTTACTGGACGAATGTCATACCGACTAACCTATCATGTTTCCGTAATCTGCACTCGCTGGTTCTAGTTGTCAAACTCCTGTGAAATTGCTGCACAGCAAATGAAATGTTGTGTGCAACAAATGAATCACACAAATCAGTGGAACGGCTCTTTCAGCTGAACGTCTTGACAACCTTACTCGGTCTAACTGACACTGCCCACGCCGCCGTCGTAATATGCGCAGCTGACAACGCATAAGTGTGGTATTGACATCAATCATGTTGCGGTCGGTACGGTCTGTTTGATATCCTGTTCGTCAGCCCGACCTGAAAAATTTACTCCAAAACTGTTCCATAAATCATGCCGGTCCAGCAAGCAAACGACCATGTCGGACCGGGCAGACTGTACATGACGGAGATGAGTGTGACTAAACCGAACTCCATTAGTTGTTAGTGCTGAAAACCAGGTGTTCACGCTATTGTCATTCCGAAAAAAGCGATGGAATATTCGAATACTTCAATATGGGGAGCCTAAAACCTCAGAAGGTGCTTCCTGACCGTTGGCCCAATCCAGAATTTGTTACTTGTTCTCCTACTGGGGACCATGTCACTCCTATATCATGGGGCGATCTGATACATAAAACAGCATCTACGAAAGTGAAAAACAAGTGAATATTTCGAACGAATATCTGGGACGATCGATTGGGGCTCACTAGCCAACCAAAAAGTTAGTAGCGGTTGTGTGTAAACAGGCCTTACTTCCAAGCTTCGAGGATTTCTAAGCCTTTATCATGATAAGGTACTTGGATGGCATAGGAGCATTTAGTCCCGGTGCACACCACTCCAAGACTTAAATTAATGTGGATGAACAGTGAGTCCCTTGGGTTTGTATTTACTTACTAACACGAAAAAGCCCCAAGTGGGAACATATTTTGACACAAAAACACAGAATACAACTGAATAACAAACAACCTTTCTAGGAAGCGTATTCAGCAACCTTGGTGTCGGATAAGAAAAATAGCTCTCAAGGTTGCAGGACATGATGAGCGTATCTTATACAGTGGACAGCATGAAAACGTGAGCTTTGAATTCGTCGGCTCAGTTAGGAGAACTCTTCTTCATGGCGATGTCACTTATGGAATCGCTTCACCAACGGCGAACTTGCTGCTGCTTATTTACTCATTTCACCTTGCTAGACAGTGTCGCCACTGGATGGATTTGTTGGCGATGTCCGGTGTTTGTTACTGTCAATAACTGCTGAAAAGTGAATCGATTGGCAAAAACATTGATCTTGGTTTTGTGAGACTCACTTAGAACCCAGCTGAGTCTTTTATTTATGATGCTTTTAGGGAACTGAATGGGCTGCACCGAGCTGCCTCATGTTTCAGCTGATACAATATTCGAGATATCGTGACACACTACTCATAAGGACATCATATTCGAGAGATTCAGCTGGGTTCCAGGTGCGTCACCCGCAAAATCAAACCGGTTTCGCTAATTTCGTGCAATTTGGGCTTAAGTGGAACGTAAGGTCGATGGCAAATCGGGGACTGTGTTCAGCTGATGAGCCCCAAGAAAGGTGAAACCGGTAGTGGGCTGTGAAAGAGTTTTCAGCCACCTTATGAGTAGTGTGTTTAAACTTGATCTTGATTGTAAAATGCCCGTATATCGAGCCTTGACTGATTTTGGATAAAGGTCTACTCTCAAATTTCGAGTCCATATTCCAGGAGGACAAAGTGCTCGGTCTCTGACAGTCCCATTCATTTGGGCGTGAACTTGGTGTATCGTGTATGCTTGTCTACTAAGTCTGCTCACGGATTGTGGATCAACATGGGAAAAACCTACATTGTCCATCAAGTCTATTTCCAAGGGCAGCTGATGAACTCCACAATTTTCGCTTACCCTTACCTGCTTTTTCCTGTTCAGTGAACCGAAAAAGCTGCCTGTCGAGTTTCTGGGTGTTCACTGATAGAACGCTCGACTTCGAGGACTTGTCAACTCTCAGAAAAAATGCCATGTTACTTCATTATCGCTTCACTAGTCACCGACTGTCTGTCACCGAACATATGATCCACTCAGTTTAAGTCCACTCAGTGGGTTATTAGTGTCGGAAATCCAAACCTGGGAAACCGTGGTCCACTCACACAGTCCGCGTATTTGGGCCTGTGTTAAACACCTTTATTTAATATTTAGTGGCTGGATACCTACCGAGGAGGCTGAAGACACAAAATACCCCAAGCTACTTTCTTTCCCCGCGGCACCACTCAGCGTGATATTTTTATGTAGGGTGACCTACTACCAGACAAAGATCTTGAATCAGTTAGGTGTGGCACAAAAACCCTTTCTTTCGTCTCCTTGTGGGACGGTCAGTTGGTCCTGGGTATAACGCAGTTGCTTGTCCTCAGGTTGGTATCCTCAAGGTGAGTATTCTTTGTTAATTCTGTCGAATAAATAAATACAGTTCTCGGGTGGTCACGTAGATGATGGCACAAAGTGACCAAACCAAACTGTGAAGCTCAGGGGATGCCAGCAGGGTATGCTAGATTAGCCCAAGTTATGCGATCGGGTTATATTTTCCATCAAATTCCGTATAGCACGAAGTTAGTGGAAATGGAATCTGCGCAACCATTCGTATCACGCAATCCTAATCGTGCGCGTGAGATGACTAGAAACCATGGGAGATTCGTACTGCATATTAATTTGAAATCAAAGTCAGTGAAACTCCTGGGACGCATAAAATTCGGGAGGGACTTACCTTTGCCAATTCATCCATTGCCGCCAGCGGATTGGATCGAAGTTGGGTCAAAACAGAACGGGTTGAATCTGGAGCGGAATGCATCGACTTTTCTGGGGATGACCGGGGTTCCGCCATCGAACTGACACTGTTTTCTAGCTCCAAGGGCAACCGAAGTTGTCGGATACCATGTCGAGCGTAGTGTTCAGATAACTGTTTCGGATGGGCGGTGGTATACTCACAGAATAAACACTGATGCTGAATGCCAAGCATGGGGCCGTTTTGCGAGACGTTCTCCGTTCGCACAGAGGAACGACCACATAACTGACCGACAAATAGAGTTTTCACGTAAGCTCCAGGTTTCTTTTCTGATTTGCTTATACCGTCATCCCTGGTTTGCGGACTGGAATGCTCGCTGTTTTTTCTATTCTCTTTCAATTCCATCGACGCATTGCTATCATTACTATTTTCACTCGAATGTTGGTCGATAAGACCGTTTTCTAGTACCACTGAGCCGCAACCGCCGCCAGCACCAGCACCAACTTCATTGTCAATGGCCTCCGAACGGCCATTGTGCTTTAGTACCGGTGACTTGTGATGCAATTCCAGGTGTTCGGTTAGGAAAGACTTTGAGGAGGCAATTTTCTGACAACGCGAGCACTGATAAAGCATAAAATCCACAGTTTCTGAATCATGTTCCAGATTGAAATGGGTCTCCAATTGGGCAAGCCAATGTGTGTGAAAACAACATAAAGGACAATGTAAAATCAGTACGTCCACAGCATTCAGTAACGGCAGTAGGCCCATCCTCTTTCTAGGGTGGGCAGCAAAAGTGATGAGCGTGAAGAATTCTCCGAATTTCTTGACCAGTGTTGTCACGCCCGAAGCGAAACAGAGTGCTGCATCTGGGTAGAACAACGAGTTATGCGATTCAGTGTGACAGGATACAACCGTGTCATGTCGCGTCAGTGTCCCTTGCCCAGGGCACGCACGAGGTTTATGGGGAGGGCGAGAATAAAAGGGGACGAATGCCACCGGTTTTGAACAAATCAGAGCACAAGACAGAAGGATTGACGCACCGACATCTGACCGCACAATAGGACCTGTGTCGAAGGTGGGGGAGCGCTATATCATGTCGGTGCGTACGTGTGTACGCACGTGCGTCGAGTCAAGGGATGCGTTGCTGTCACCCTGTCGGTCAAATTTGCTGCATTCGGATTGGCACTCTCCGTCCCACAGCTGTCACATGACACATGAGGCAAGCTCACACGTCATTCGACGACTCCGGTGCGTATGTAGGTGCGCGCATACGTGCGTGCTTGCAGACGATGCATACATGATACGCTTCCGCCAGGCGAGCTATTGCTGTGAGCGGTGTATAGACTAGCCTGAAGCGCTAAGGCGTGTCATGTTGGCTGCGGAGGCCATTGGTAGCACACGTCTTTATTTACAGGTACGTATTAATAGGGTGGTAGGCCTCGACAATTGCCGTACTTAATGAGCAAGTGGAGACGCACTAACACACTATCACATGTGTATATACAGAGGGGTGCAGTATGCCGTTTTGAGACATCCATTATGGTACTGAAGCCGACAAAAATTCCGTGCACGTAGAAGCTTTGCACGCCACCTAAGGTATGCTTGTTGTTAACACGGTAACCAATGGGACCAAATTCCTCGTGCTGGCATGTGCGGAAGATAAAAAGATGATTTTGAAATTTTCTAGCAACTCAGACAATGGTGGGTTTTATAATAATTGTACCTACTTCGAATTCACCAGTGGGCAGTCAAATTAATCAGCCAGTTATCTACCATCGGACTGGTACTTTCGGCTAAGTTGTTTGACGTGGGTTTGAATGTTGAGTTTAGGCATACCATACATGATTCACTTGTCAGGTTTTGCTGTATACGATCGACCATCAGCTAAGCATCAAGTGACGAAGGGGAAGCCTAGCTACACATAGCTGGACTCTTAGCTGTTTTCATTACTCTTATGCGCACTTGAACTTCCCATTCAACATGCTGAAGACGGCCAATTTCGAGAGGTTATCGGCGATGGTGAATAATTTTCGTACTTTGGCTCATGATTCTAGCATCTCATACCGAATTGTCCGAAAATACTTTTTGGGGGGTAGACATTTATCCGGCAAAGGCGACTGGGTGCACTGAGCCACGAATCAATACGAAATTAGTTGAGAAATGAAAAGTCCCGAAAAAGTGCTCAATTTCATGAATTGTAGCACTGGTAGAGTTGGTGTTCACCTCATGTCAAATAAACCACGAGGATTCAGGTATTGACAGGATCTCAACTCATTCCATCGCTAAAAGAACGACTGCTGGTTGCTGTTGATTCCATCAAGTCAAACATCTTTGTTCAGTATAACGGAACTATACACTTGTTGAGTATTTCCTATGAGGGTAATCTGTGGATGACTTGAGGGCTGTAGGATTATGAGGAACCACGGTCACTTCGCCTCAAAATAATTACAAGATCATAAGGTAACAGATTATCTAGAAAGAAAAGACGGTATGAAGTGAGATCATTTCAAGTGTCATAGCTTTTACGGAATTGTCTCTGTATTTTATTTAGGATTGTTGAAACAACAACAGTATAAATTACTGAGGAGTGACGAGGCAGAATCAGTCTGTCCCAAGAACACAGAAGAAGGACTAGGCTGGAAATTGGTGTATGAAGATGTGAGCCAGCTTCACAAAGTATGGTTCATGGAACGTATGGCAAATCAACAATGCATTATTAGTAAACCGATCGGTCTGTCACATTAAATCACTCCGACAAGATCCTGTGCACATGCGGCTTTTCACTGGGCCATAGGCCCAACCAGCTGAAGACTCTTCACTTGTTATAGACCCGATTTAGACTCGGGTAGGGACAGAAGAGGATGATTACGTAACCTCCCTGTATGCTCATCTGCTGGCTCATTATGATCATATAAAGCCCTAACAGCTGGAACTTGTAATGTACGCACCGGGTAACTTGGTGACTCGCAACACCTGAAGCGCTTCAAAACTGTGGTCACGAAAGTCATTTTTAGCCTCATTTTTACAAGTGACATTCTGGAATGTTCACTCCTAAGGAGGTCCTTCGAATATGTACACATTTAATGTAATAAAATGTAGTACAGTAATGTAATAACACAATGCACCACAAAACAGATAAACCGTAGGAGATGATGAGAACAGACAGAAAACCTAGACGCGGCTTTTGGGACTCCCTGTAGATATGAGGGCTACTCCCCGGGACATTGCTGAGTGTCCTGTGTTAAGAATGGCTGCCTATAGACCCAAACTTGAACAACTACTTGCTCAGTGGACTCCCTGTAGGTATGAGGGCTACTCCCCGGAGTGTCCTGTGTTAAGAATGGCTGCCTACAGACCCAAACTTGAACAACTACTTGCTCAGTCCGATGCTTCGGAATTTCCGACAGGTCAAGTTCCGATCACACCAGTATGACGTACCGTTTCAAACCTAATCTGTCCTGTAACAAGTTCCAGTAGTGTACTTCATCCTTGAGTATTTTAGCTCAGAACTGTCGGTCGATCAATCCCCCCCAATGGCACTCCGAATTATGTCTTTGGTTCCCACTTCACACGACCGATGGTCAGAACTTCCAGACTTCCGATCAAGGTTTCTAGGTATGATGATTCCATCCTCGGGATTCGTTTCTCGGACTTGGTCATATAGATCTCGTTCACATCCGTTGGACGAAACAGTCTTAAGCATTGTTAACGGATTTACATGAACACAGCCTCCAATTCGTCACATCACACTCCTTAGGGAACTTCTGGTGTTCTTTCTTCTTAGGTATGTTTTGTAAATGCTTTTCGTACACCGGATTCCGCACCCTTGCGTGGTAACTGTTTTAACAGGACAGGTAAAACGATTGCAGCCTTCTTCAGTCACACTCGGTTTTTTAGTTACTCGAAAGCCAGATTCAGACAATGCATAATCTTCATTACCAAGATTCTAATCAATGGAGGGTGTGCTGCCGAGGTAGCAGGAGCATGTAGGATAGTCCACAATATCTCCTCTAATCTCGATGCACAATGCAAGTTGGCGTATGACGTAAGTTTTCTTCTCGCTGCTACATAAACAAACTGTAACTAGAAGCGGATCATGCTGTGAGGCGTTGCGGTTCATGATGTAAATATGCGCATAGTATAGGTCATTCTCAAACACAATAATTCGGATCCGACTCCCGGTACAACACATCCATTAAGCTGGTATTCGACCGGCATATCATCACAGTCATTCACGATAGCTGCTTGCTTAATCATCGTCATATACAGATTGAATGTACCTGGAAAACCGCAATCGCTTCTGTGCGGACAGAACGACCCAGTGTGCATGGCACCTATCCAGCGCCAGGTTCAGTTATCAGCTTAAAATCAAGAGGCTGACTGTTGTTCATGGGTAGACTGAAATGGGCGATTTCAGTTCAAGCAGTGATAGCAACGGAACAGGTGGTCTTCTTTCGTCTGACGGTATTCTATTATCAGTGGACTTCAAGAATGAAATGCGTCACTAAGTGAATGTTCGCCGGAACAGAGGGAGTCTTTCATATTGAATAGCTGTTTGTATTCTGAGTCCATCATTTATCTGTCAGTTCTAGGTGGGGACCGACGATCGACTGGGATGGACAGCCGAACTACTCACAAGTAATATGATTGTCGAAAGAAACAGTTATCTGGCCTGTGCGACTAAAACCCCAATATACTGAAGAGGTCTTCATGGCTAGTTGATAAACCTACATTTACATCGAAACAATTGAGCAACGGTCCCAAATTCGATTATGAATATCAGACGAGCCTATCTGGCCTGAATGTGGGCCTGAATACAAATAACACAAACATAAGTACAGTCATTGGGCAGGACTCGAACACGTTTAGCGATCCACAGACGGTGGGAAGCTGTTTTACGTGGAGAGGTTCATTACAAATTCAACCGTCCTAGGTGCGTCCTTGGTGCGTTTGTGTGTTAGGTCAGGTTAGATATGAGATGCAATATCTGACAAACGACACCTGGAAACTGTACGTTATTGATTTTCTCTAGATGACAATGTCGGTTTGTCGGACCATGTAACTTTTTTACTTTACTTCAGCGCACAGTCAACTCACATCTTGTTTTTCATAAGTTTCATCTCCAAAACTATGTAGTAATGCAGAAAACGGTGAATGTAACGCCAGAAGCGAGGTTATCAACAGGGTTCTTTATGTATTCACCAGCAAGGACAAGTACAAAAGGTTCGTTGGGTGGCACATCTTCACTACATTTGGAGATCTCCTAGTTCTTCAGGTTTATTTTTTCACTCCCCTCACGTGAACGAGTTGAACACCAATGGTCACATCAGCATTATCAATGATCTGTACTGGAAACTACAACAGTTTCCACTGTTTCTAAGCACTCTATCTTGACTGGCTCTACAAACCAACTTAAGTTAGATAAGAAGGATTTTAATTTTACTGGTCAATCAAATATGCGCATCTTCGAGAGGGGACTCGCGTAAAGCTCAGTTTGAACTATGCAACCTTTACCGTTCCACTCGTATTGATTGGCATTCGTGATTCAGGATGAAATCGGGCCAACTAAATCTAAAATTTATGGTTGAAACTAGCTGGAGAGAACAGTCTGTGTTAAATATATCACAGTTGTGCTACTCTGCGAGATGCTCGCGGGACACTCAGTAGAGATGTAGATAGCACGGTTAACATAGTACTGTGGCGGTACTCACAGTACCCAATTAAACTGCTTCACATCAATAAGCAGTTCACGTGACTGTTGCAGAACAGGTTTCGGAAACTATCAAATTTAGGTCAGCTGGAGGAAGGCCTAGGTGACATTAGGATGAAAACAGGGTTGGAATGCAATCTGACAAATATCTGATTACATCAGCAGAGCTCAGATTGTTTCTGACAGGCCTAGCGCTCCAGCAAAATTGTGCGCTCAAATTTTTTCTCTCTCTCCCTCTGCGTGTGTGCGTGTGTAGGATTGTGTGTTACCATCGGGTCAAAACAGCGCATTCCTATTTGAGTGGATTCATCATTGTCTTTATGCAGTGCATGAATTAGTGATGGACTGTGCGCGATAGATTCAAACACGCGAAAAAGGTGAGCAATGCCATCGCTCATTTTTGCGACATTGAACGAGCTACACAAAATTGAGCACTACTATTAAGAGTAGGGGTTGTGCGCTTGCTGAACGGAGTGATGCACCTGTGAAAGATCCATTTCTGCTAGGTTATATTGGTCAGCGGTGACACAACTTTGGGTTGGTTAACGTTGTTCAATGCTTCTCAGATGAGTAACAGAACAGGAGAGTTAACGTGGTACTGGATAGCTTCTACAAACAGCGCAAAGGATTTTGCGGATTTTGAACTACGTTTGTCAGTACTCAGCAATGTAATACACAAGGGGGAAGATGAAACAGGCCGGACATTTTTTAGTTGGAAAGCCATCAACCAAGATGGGAGAAACAGATCTTAAAGTGTAATGGTTGACAGTACTACTCGACTCAGGGCACGGTACTCCAACAGTTGTAGAGGTGAGAGCTATTCCCTCCAGCAACTCCAATAGACAGACTACGGGGTCTTTGATATAGCAAAAATTAAAGAGCTTCACCATTAATTTAAGTCCCCTAAGGGGCCGGATGGCTCAGTGGTCAGAGCGCGAATTTACTGACCTGAAGGCCCGTGGTTCGAAGCCGACTTCCCATGTGTGGGGTTGGACAATCTGGTGGTATCCCAGCCCTCGTGCTTCCTTTGTGTGGCATGGCAGTTAGTTTCAGAAAGGGTGTTACAGCTGGAAGATGATCTTAAGTGCCATAAATTCTATATCCTGTTATAACACAGAGTATCTTCAGTTGTCTTGGACCTCTTTGCCTCACACTACGCTGCAATTCGCGTTTCTGTGTTTTGCCCAGCTAGTTGTTAGAAAATTGGAATTCCAGCGTGATCGACTCTTACCGTATTGCTCTTTCACTGGTTAACACAACCAGAAACGTGATCAAAGAGTACTTGTAAAAACTCAATACTTCCGTCTGCGCAAACTTCTGGAAAGTCCTAGTTTCAAGGTTCTCGGTGTCCAGTGATACTTGGCTCACTTCCCATTTTTTCGTCGATTGAGTGCATACGTAGTGGATTCTATGGTGCATAGCTCACACGTTTGGCCTGATACACTTACACATGTGCACGTGTGCGAGCACCAGGACGAACTATTACCCAGGTGAAAGGATACTTCAAACATCAGCCTATCCAGAAAACTAAATCCGATAGGTAAGCACGTGACCGCAAACACTGTAGAGAATACCAGCTGGGAGTAGTAAGCTTAGCGTCAGATATAGGCTTGAGCATCAGCTGATCCGTGTGTCAGTCTGATGGGGACACCCTGAATAGTGAGTGTAGCTGAATGGTCTCTCTTCGGAAGTAAAATACAACTGTTGAGGAGAATATTGTGAAACGTGTTTGAGGTTGAGTGGTGGCTGCTATAACGCTGATTGTGCATGGTGGAGAGGGAATCGACTAACTTGGGGCTGACCATATGATTATCTTACAAACTCATGTGTGCATCTGTGACGTGTAACGATGACCGGATTAACCAATTAGAAAGCACATGTTAGGACATGTGTTTGGTTGGTGAGTCTGGATACTTCCACTGATCAATAGGCATAGACAGAGTGAGCAGGACTCGCCAAGCTCTACAACAGTGGTGGTGTTTTCAATAGCTGAAGTTAGTAAACTGACAGTGGACTGTTCTCTCCTCGGAGGTTCCACCACACGCGATTCACTGACTCTATGCTATCTCCAGTTCAGGTTCCTCTTAAGCCAACGTTGCTGTGGTCAATTTTGCCAACAGTGATTGCAACACTGTCATATGTGGTACCGTTCGGGGTAGCTAACGTGTGCAACTTTTGACAGCGTTCGGCGTAGTTATGAGCTGCTTGAATTTGATAAATGATGGCTCATTTGGGTGGTCGTGATGCAGTGCTGTAGAGTAGACACCCGAATTCTGTTTACAGTCATCGGTCATTTATCTGCTAAATCTTTTTTTGGTTGTCTGGTACGCACAAGCTGGAAAAGTAACCATGTGTACAGAAATAGATGAGTTTTGGTCTCAGACGTCTTGACAGAGTATACGTCGCCACCTGCTATATTCACGTAAAACAGACGATGAAGGACGTGTATATCCACTTGTCTTCATGCCAAACTGAAGATAATGAGGAATTGGACTGAAAGCTCAGTTATTCTCTCAAATACTGGTTCGAGCTAACACCAGTTTAGCTCTTTTATTACGCCGTTTTGAATGAGACAAATCATTTTGCGTTAAACGACTCCAATTAGCAGAAACAATGTGCAATATTGGTTGCTTCCACGGTGTAGCACATTTCCGTCCAGCCTCCTATAATCCAGTCAAGTTATTATTTTTATCTGGTATCTGGTAGCCGGCAAGTGCTGATGATATTCCCGAATGACAATAGCTGTTCTTGAATTTTTGGTGAGCTTTGGAAAATTTGCACACCATCACTTTCCGTCCTGTTTTCTCTCTCTCCACCTCTCTCTGTCGGGCCTAGTCTGTCGGTCAGGAGGCACAACAACAGCTATAGTACTGAAGATTTCTCAGTCTTCGCAGTGAGTCTGTGTGGTATAATTTGGATCCCCCAAGCAACAGCAAGACTATACAGACCCAGTAATGATCACCAGTGTGTGTCTGAACCGTCAGTATGTACCGCATGCTTTGCTTGTGTACTCCCGTGTCTGCTTGATGCTTGAGAGACATCGTATACAGGGAATTTGCAAGATAGATTCGGTTTGATTGATTTACGCTGGTGATCCGCACTGGGCGAAACCCTGAACATACAATGAGTCACTGATACTGGACTTCTTTGCTTGCGGGACTGAAGATGCATCGATCTGTTCGTCGGAAGCATAGTGCCTAGGTGGCAACGCAAGGAGCCCCATGGATGCTTCGCTGAGCCCAGAGTTTCCCCCCAGTGAGGAACGTTGCGATAGGCCAGTGCAAAGGCTTATACTAATGCTTCTGCTGTCCGTTCCCCCTTCGGCTTGACCAATACTTGGTTAAATGTCTAGAAAAACTATTCCGTCTTACCATTAGACTGCGGATCGTAATAAGGTAAACACATACGAGTAATGTCATTTCGGCAGTAAAAATATGCTGAAAAGTTGTAGAAGTGAACTGTGTCCGAATAGCGCAGACTAATTTTTCTGGACAAGGAAATTGATAAGAAGCAGATATCGGATAATGGATACTCTGGTACCACTAGATGGGAAATTGGCCGGGAGAAACACCAGACTACTTAGAAGACTCATCAACAGCAGTCAGCTTACCGATACCATAAACGGAGCCGCGAACCCAAAATGCTACCCTGATATTGGGTGCTGTTGACTCGGTCAGGGTTCAGTTAGTACATGCACACAATGAACAAAAAATGACGTCGACAAATACACTCATTTGCATATCAATTTGGTTTTCACGAAGGACTCAAATGAATCTCTGCTTTACGATAGTCCTCAATTGAATACGCTGCACAAAGACCGCTTCGTGTTTCGGTTGGTACGATATCACAATAGATTCTCATAAAGGAAACTACTCATGAGTTCGAAAGTTTTCAACCTCCAGTGTACATAACTACGTGCAAGTGCTTTCATCTGACAAATTTTTGGGTGTTTGGTTTGGAACTGCCTTAGTCATTTTGAACAGAGGGAAACCAGTTCAGTTACTCTATTTGAAAACGTTAAACACGAATCTCGGCGTTGAAAGAGTTTTTGTAAATAGCAGACTACGATTTTTGTACATACGTGATGGTTTCTGATAACAAGGGATCAAGGATCCACGGCTCCCTTAGTAGCAGAGTAAGTTATTGGGAGAGCGCAAGTTTCTTTTACAAACTGATGCCCTATTTCGTCTTCGAAAGTGATAGAAAAGACCGCAGTGTTTTCTTCAGGTGAACTATGCAATTTCGTTAGCTGGTGAAAAAAACCAGCCTATCCACAACTGGACGGATGACAATATTGGATGTCGAGATCTTGACCAACCATTGTGATTGCCAAGCCTTATAGACGACTGGATCTGTTTCGGAAGCAAAATATCGCTAACATATTTCGAACGTAGATTGAAGGATTTGGATGACGTCCATGAGCCATCTTATGAAACGATTTTCTCAGGAAATACATGGGAAATGGCAGCACCAACACCGCTATTCGATGAGTCTGCTGCAACAACAGTTGGTAAGGAGATGGTATGAAGTTAATAACTATTTGACAGAAAAAAGACATTTTTGTCACCCATCTGACAAACACCACGGCGCGTCTAGTCAACAGCATGATAGACGGTGTACGCGCAGTGTTTGTGGTAAATAACTGCTGTACCCGTTCCGCTGCCTTAGTGTCAGAAAAAGACTCATCAACAAGGAACACAACAGATTTATTGCGAACAGGCGAGTGCAAAAGTCACAAAGGGCATTGCAGTATTTAAAGCGCACTATGACCTTGAATCCAGGCTGTCCGATCGGCGTTGGGTGAACGCCCATCGTCGTGGGCTGTCCTTCTACGAAATATCTGAACAGTCATAATCATCGGCCGTTCTTCTGTTGCATGCCTGAGCACTTCTCGTCGTCGACCGTTGCTCAGTTGATTGACTGTTTGAGCATCTAATCGGCAACTGGCTTTTCTGGCCCAGTTGCTTGACGGCTCCCCTACTGCGCTGTCCGATCGCGTTGGGTCAACACTCATCATCGTCAGTCGTTGCTTCAATGACATGCCTGAACACTCATCATCGTCAGCTCTTGATGAACTGATTAAGTACTTAAGCTTTTAGCGGATAGTTGAATTTTCCTATTCAGACGTTTGACGGCGTCCCTACAGCGATTTTGATGGGGTTTGGGGATCTCAGTAGGTTTTGGACATTCTGGAATTAATTTCAGAAGACCGACCATCCTGCAGTGCAGGTAAAAATGTACTATAGTGTTTAACTGGTCGTAAAAACGAACGAAGTGTACTTGCACTAAATGACATCACAGTCTGGATGACCACCGTCCTAATCAAAATAGAAACCGGAATATCGACAAATACACTCATTTGCGAAGCTGGTCGTGGGCCGTCAGAGAGTCTTGAGCAAACTTGTGAGCAGTTTCCTTTATGAAAATATACATCGAAACCCAGAAATGAAACAAAACAGTTAGAGAATATCCTAGGTGAGCGATTCATGGTTGTCTCTCTTGAAAGCCATACAGATACATTTCTTCACTCTGGGATGAAAAACATAGTTGGTGATGTACCAAAGGGTAACGGCAAATCTATTTTGCAGTTCACGATCCAGGTTCTATGACAATAACACTAAGTATGTTAGTGAGCTTGGTGTCCATAGCCTGATAGCCACAATTTTTTGAATAATTGTATTCTGTTGTACTGGTGCATCCCATGATTTGTGTTGGTTGTTTCAAGTCTCTTGCGACACTTTTAATCGTAGGTCATCTAATTTCGCAAAGAAGTTACCCCCGTTGAACATTGTGAACAGGTCCTCGAAGGCAGATAAGGAGTAGTGATGGATATCTAGGGGCGCGTTCAAAACTGTTGGGTAATGCGCGTACAATTGGATTTTACCAACAACAGCAAATGAGCAGCCTAAGTTGAGTAGCCAACAGGAGTGATTATTACGGCTTGTTCAAGCCGTTCATGCTTCCGAACAACAGAAGAATTGCTTACATAGGGAACTGTTCTTTTGGGTCGGAGAACTGACCGTGTTTGGTTTGACGTAGCTTCCGTGAAACATCCAGGCGTCTAGTCCAAAACACATTGGTAATCATGTATTTACTGTAAAGATGAGTGATTGTAGCCGGAGATGCATCACTGACTGAAATGAGTCCACCGAAGACGCAATATAGTGGAACGTCTATGGTGCTAGGTTTTTCTACCCAGTCCAACCCGAGAAAGCATGAACTACAATCAGAAGAATAGTGCGTCCCAGAATAAAAGTGAGGTTGCCGTATTCAGCAGAGTAACTGACTTAACCAAGAAAGCTAAGTAAGCCACCTGAAGTACTTTTAACCACACGCAATGAAGGGATTACGCGAGGATTACCCAAAGAATATCACATACCGTGGGAAACCAAGACGAGGTCTGGAGCATTGTATAGTTACCTACTTGCTATTCCTACAGAACTCAGGTAACCAGTGACCTGTTAAAATGACTCAATGCACATATGGTCGTGAAAGCAAGCAATGATTTACTGCGTGACCAAGTCTGTTGCGTTTGATACGACGGTGGCATTTGGAGAACACCGGAGGAAGTACAAAACTTCGTGGTGCCAGCGCTGTGATAACGCTTCGCCGAACTGTAAGTCTTTTTCAACTTGCGTTGGTTTTGAGACCATTTTTGCACATGTCGTGATTATGGATTATGACTGCGATCCTTCAGGTTAAGCAGTCGCTGATGCTCACTGGTGATTTGATGACGAACCATGTTTGAACCTGACCCATCTTGTTAAGAAGGCGTGTACGAATACCCATGTTATTTGGTGAGTGCATGCCACAGATAAATACCAAACACTTGAAATTATGTTCTAGCAAAGAAGGAGATTCGAAACGCTCCTACTCACGATTCACAATCCTTGAGTGTATAAAAACAGCATATTTTTATATCAATTTGAAGCACCGAGCAAGGATACCTCAGCTAACATTTACTGCATTGTGTGGACAGTTTCTTCGAAAGAACATTTGTGTGGTGATTTCGGCAGAAGGAAATCCCAGGTGATTAAGGCGTAGCCGATTTTTCCAACCATGCTTCCGGGCTGAAAATTTGATGTCGAGTAAACCATCGTATCGATGAAACCAATAATTGAATGCTACATTAGCTGACGAGTCGAAACTAAACTCTACGATCCTGCGGCAGGTCGCATCCGGTCAGGATGTATTGACAGTATTATGAGACCGTGGTGCTATCACGACAGAGAGACTGTCAGGCAAAAACTGCATTGGTGTCAATTGCGGTTTAGAGCCGTTCGGCTTCAGATCATCCATCCCCAGCAGCGTCATCCCTTGGTAAAGACTACCTTCCAGAAGTGTGCAAGTTTTGTTGGTATCTCCCTGAGAAGAATAGAGGCTTCATCCGGTGAAGAATCTACACCATCTGGTTAAATCAACAGTTGACATTTTACCCAAGCCAAGGTCAGTTTCGTCACTTCCAAATACCCTAAAAGAAAAGCGCTTGGCAAAAAACTGGCATTTTCGAAGCTGACACTTACTGATGACGGATGTAGCGTGAAATGTGATTTAATTTAAGATGTTGCGAGCGCACCTTTAGACATCCTTAGGTGACGGAATTTGATGGTGTTTTAAACGCTTTTTGAGTGACATATGCGGGTTGATTCCAGAGCTTGGAATCCAGTGTAATTGAACGTTATTTTTGCTGCACCAGCGTTAGTAATGTGAACGTTCATGGTGATAATCTCTGAATTCTTTCGTTTGAGAAACTGATCACATTGACAGCTCAATCACTCTGAAGATTTGCCTCACGCTGTGGTTTAGTTAGTGCTTTTGTTGAGTGACCGCCTTTGAGTGAGGGTACCCTAACTTTTGTCAAGGGGTTAAGATCCATATACAGTAAGAATGATGCTCACGAGGAGTTTGTCATATTACAAATCTTACAAGAGAGGGTAGCAATATTGATGTCTTCGTTTCCGTGTTTCGGTGCACTGTTATCAATGGTGCATGGTTTAGTACTTCCTCGTACGGTCGATAAATGACGTTCATATCAAGAGGAGACCAGTGTATATCAGGAAATTCAGACCGCAGAAAGCCATCCCAGAATGCCCAAAACCTACTGAAACCGCCAGAGCTTGCCGAGATCTCGGTAGAGAAGCTGTCAGGCATCCAGGCCAGAAAAGGCAGCTGCTGATCATACACTCAAACAGTCAATCAATTCAGCAACGCCCGACGTTGATGAGTGTTCATTCAACGCAGATCGGACAGCCTTGATCGGGGGCAAAAGTGCGCTCCATACATCGAAAGACCCATTGGAACTTTTGGTCTCTCACTTGCCGTATTTAAAGCGTTGTGTTCCTTGTTGGCGTGCATTCTCCCGTAAGTAAGGCACTGGAGCAGGGAAATCAGTTAGTTATAAAAGTCTACCAAGACTGCGTGGACCGTCACTAGAAAAGACTACTGTATATCGTGAATCCATCAACCAGGAACGGTCAACCGAATCCTCTGACGTGCCCAATTATTATCCTAAAGTGTGTATCATCTCTATTGTTTGTTTTCACCTGTGGTTCCCGAGTTTTTTTGGCTTCGGGCACCGATTTCAGGGGAAGACCAAAGACCAATTCCTCAATTAGCACGAAATGGGTCAAAGTAAGTTTTGAATCCCTCAAACAAAACAAGAACCGAAAAATGCACTAATTTTCAAATCAACTTGGCTTTTACGAGACACTCAACCGAATCTCTCGTTTATGCTATTGCACCTTGTGAGTAGTTTCTTTTATGAAAATATACTGCGATATCTCGAATATCGTGCCAACTGAATCCTGAGGTGGCCTGTGTGCAGTACATTTAGTTGTAGAAAATCACAAACGAGAGATTCAGTAGAGTCTGTCGTGAAAACTAACTTGATTTGCAAATGAGTGTATTTCTCGAAAACAGTCCAATTTGGATTCAAGTAAAACGTAAGGTTGACGGAAACTCGGGAACTGCGCCTACCTGATGAGCCCCAGGGAGGGTGAAACAGGTCGTGGCTGTCAATGAGTTTTCAGCAACCTTGTGAGTAGTTTCCTCTAATGAAAGCAAGAACCGGTTTCACAATTACTGTTGAAAAAGCTTAGCCTTTCACTCAAGCCTTAGAACCAATTTCGGGATGATTTTTCAGTTTGAGAACCATTGGTTTACAAGTCCAAAACTATTCGGTTCCGTTCCACCGTATGACCAATCGGGACAGCCATCCTACAGTCTACACTTGCCCTCTTGTACTTCCTTGCTCGCCTTCCTATGTTTGCCGGTAGCAAGTCTGTCTTTTCGGTTATTCGATTCAATGGTGAATCAGCAAAATGGCGTTAGCGTTTTTAAACCAGAGACAGGTCTTGAGTTGAATCAGCTTCTCATCGAATATCTGATCGGATTGGACTAACATTCTAGCAAAGTTATCCTATTCTTTTCAGTGTGGAACTCACCATGCGGTAAACGACTGAGTTCACCTGAGTGGATTCCTTTGTAACTCCACAAACTAAACTTGCCTTCCTGAACAGAACAGATACTTCGCAGTTTAGCTATTTCGCATTGAACCTGTCAGTACCTTAGAAGGTGCTAATTTGGAAAGTATATAAAAGAACACCGACAGACTACTGAAGGCCTGTGGTTACAACCCCCATCTCAGTGACCATTCTTTTCAAGTAGCAAAAGACCATCTTATGGCTTTCTCGGCATATATATATATATATATATATATTCAGTTCATAGGTTCAGCAAACTGTCCCGTGATTTTCCTGCTCCCCTAAGACAAATACATATATATCAAGTGCTTTAGGATCACAGTCGGTTTACAGTGAGGGCCCACGTTTACAGTTCGACTGTGACAACTTTTAGGCGGCTCATTCTTTTGCGCTTGTTCATTCACAGTATGACCTGACTCGAACAACCCCTGCTGTGAGCCACTGAACGTCAAATTTACGTTTTCCAAACCATTGGTTTCACTTTATTCAATGGCACACGTATCCAGAAAGATACGCACATTCAAACATCGGTTGGAGCGCGCAATAAAGTGGGGCACTGCGGAGTGCATGCGCACCTCGGCATGCTTCACCACTGTGCTGGTTCCAATGTTTTGTTGACTTTTCAATAAATCAGTCCACCACCACCATCATCAGCAGCAGCACGACTACCTCCACAACACCAATTCGACACATTGACTTTTCAACCCCCCGTCGATCCATGCCACAAAATTGACAAGTTTCAGACACATGCAAGTGTATGTGTTTTGACGAGCGGGCCTACTTACCTGTCTTCACTAATGACTGGCAGCTACAACGCTACCAACTAGTCTATTACTATTACTACTACTACTACTGCGACTACTCTGAAAGCTATTCAAGTACCATGGCTAGTGGCTGACGTACTTCGTCCTGTCCATATGTTCTGAATTTTGTGTGTTGTGTCTTGGTGAATGTGAGCAAGTAGCGCGTTCTGTGGAACAATCAATCAATCACCACACATAACCTAACTAGCCATCACTATCACCGTCATGGACAACACGTCCATCAAACATTTTCTTGTCTGACTGATTGACTGAAGTGAAGAGATGCAGAGCTGAATATTGGTGGCGAGTTGAAATTGTACTACGGATCGACTGCATTTGTTGAGTAGTGTGAGGGGCGTGAGATTGGCTTATCCAGCCCTCAAGCATTTGTGCGCTACTTATTGGTCAGACATGTGATGTTGAGTTGAAAAGGCAAGAAACGACAAATCATTATGGCCCGGAAGTCTCCGGATGTCAGTCTGTTCGCTACTGGCCACGATCTTTGGTCTTCATCTAACCGTTTGCGACTCATGTTATGCAGATCCCTCCCTGTCCGATGAGGAGCTGGTTTCTAGACACCTTCAAAAAGAATCAGGCGGAATTTAGTTGGGCGCAGAGCGGGCTACCTCTATTACAGTCAAGAAAAAAGAATCAGGTTCAAAGCATCAATAGATAGTCACCACACTGAAGGGCAAAAACACTCATGTATATACCTCTTTGGTTTTGTTGAGTGATCCACCTGGAACCCAGCTGAATCTCTCGTTTATGATGGTATTCTCAGATGAATGTACTGCGCCAGGCCACCCCATGTTTCACTTGGTATTCGACATTCGAGATATTACAGTATATGTTGTAGACACAACACACTACTCATGAGGTTGCTGCGAGCTTTTCAGCAACCCGCGAGTGGTTTCGTCATTCTTGGAGCTCCATTCGAAACGAACTGGTTCAATCGAAATCGATCAGTTCAGTTTTTCAGTATTGCTTAAATTCATATTGATGAGGCCATAGCGTGTGTTTTCTCGGAGTGCGATATGAGCTGAAAGTAGCTACTGTAGAATGGAGACGACAAATATTATCAAAGAACTCAGGACAGAATTGCTTTTTAAGAAAATGCATACTTAGCTCATCCGTTAAGACAGTGTTCTACAAGCTTTAAGTTTCATTTTATAGTCAGTAAGTGAGTCGGAACGTATCAGAGCTGTAAGATCCACGTGGCGCGTTACCCGGAGTTCGTTTGCGTGGAAAGTATGCATAGGTTAGATCATAACTACGTATAGGATGAGAGAACGCAGTTTTTCAGAAATTCATCAGGTAAATTAAAACGGGTTTTGTGTCCACGAAGCACTCTGAGGTTTCTGATTTTGTAGACCCTGAGTTAGTGCCACATCTCGTGCCAAACTATGGCCTTCTAGGTCGGACCATGTGATAGAAAAGAAACAAAACAGATGGGCGTAATTATGTGACCTTCAGATCCGAAAACCTCATAAAATGAAATCAAATCAATATATTGGACAGGTGCATCATCATTAGGCTCGACTCCTATTTCCACTCAAAACTATCGAATCATAAAATTGACCATCTGTGTTAGTGTGTGATGAAAAAAATCAGAAATGCAAGGCATCTGCTTATTCTCGCAGTCACTGAGTCTTTCTTGTGTTGTGCTATTTCTCTTCCAAATATGTTACAAAATAAGGGCCCTGGTTAACGACTGGTAGTCCCTCCAGTACATACCATTGATATGTCGCGAACCCGGACAACTACATGTCCCTAAACGGCCGATCTGAACCAGAGGCTCAGCCAAAATGCTCATTTTCAAGTTAAAACCACTGTTCTGTTCGTAATCCCCAGCCTTTCCATACGAGCAGCTGTCTACCTCGTTCGATGGTGCTTCAGTAAGTCGCCAAGTATCACGATGATCTCCATCTTCGTTAGGGCTGCGCTCGGCCCCAGTACACTTAACCACCAGTCAAAAAAGCATGTCTCTTGTATTCTAAAAGAAGTACCTATCAGTAGTATACATTGCCTCATCCGTATCGCTTTTAAACCTCAGAAGAAATAGACTCCAATTCATATCATATTGTTTATAACATGGAAACAGAAATAACAGTGCGCTAAATTGAATGGTCGCTGAACCGATTTGCATGATTATCATTGCGAATGCATCTAGCAGTTGATTAGGCTTAAATCTTAAACAGTGGCTTCCCTCAAAAGGAAGGCAGTTGAAAATAACTTTTCGAGGAACTGATTTGTCTACTTTTTGAGATACTTTCAATCAGGAGGATAGAAGCATGATCGTTTCAGAGCAAATTATACGGTACTTTGTATGCATGTGATAGCTAAATAAGGATATTTCAACTGATCGTACTCCTCCAGGACATGCTAGTAATTTCCGAGAATGCAGACCAAAATGGGTAAGAGAATCGTCTGACTCGGTGTTTTGGTGTAATACATACCGGTTGTTAATGTTAGGCCTCCACAAAATAATCCTTGGTTGCACCTGGAAGGACGTCAGAGACCCAGAAATTAATCAACTCACCCGTATTTCTGAATTTTCTGACGCATACCCCAAACATCTCCAGACACTTACTTGTTTCACCTTATTCATGGTTGGCTACTGAAACAGGATGAGTGGGCGTCGCAGCTGCCCCGTACCGTTGTTGCCCACGAACAACGGTCACAGGTTGGGTCTGCCAAGAGTTATATCCATTTCCGATTCCAACAACGGAGTCCACATGTTACGTTGTGGCTGATGCCCCCCAATTTTGAATTAACGATGCCAATTCCGGAGCTAACTTGTCCTTCAGGATATCTTGAAGAGCCCATCGAAGGGTCCAGCGCATTTACAAAGTTTTCCCCGCGGGTTTTTAAGCCTTGTGACAGTACCAGGGAAGTCGTTGCTCCTCCAGCAACTGCCCGAAACATGAGATAGGCAATCAGCGTTCTATACCAACCAAATTCGTACATTTTATCCGGCAACGGGGTGTTCAGATACTACTGAAAAATCTCGAGTCTATGAATGTCTTCTGCTCTAAGCAGCCACCTTTCACGACCATCACTAAGAAATGGGCGGTTTGCGCCTTTCATATGCAAACTTCTGTAAGTAAACTGCATTCAACAAATACGCTCATTTGCAAATCTGGTTTTCGCGGGAGACTCAACTGAATCTCTCGTTTATGATATTCTTCATCTGAATATGCTGCACAAAGACCGCTTCATGTTTCAGTTGGTACGGTAATCGTGATATCGCAGCATATTTTCATACGGAAAACTACTCACAAAGTTGCTGAAAACTCTTCGACAACCATTTTGCCCTTCTTGGATCTCGTCAGGTAGGCGCAGTCCCCGAGTTTCCGTCAATCTTATCTACTTGAACCAAAGTTGGACTGATTCATAAATACACTCGTTTGCAAATCAGAAACCCATCGTGGGCTGTCGAAGAGTAGTTCCCTGTGTGAACTGAATTCCCTACTGCATAGGGTCTTTCTAAATAGCATAAAGACCTATCCCATAGTATCCACGCTAAGGTCAATTTCTTCTTTAACGTGTCCGTTAGGTAGAATGGGAGAAACCGCGGCGATGAGTTTAATCCGTTGATTTATACTTGTTTAGTGAATAATTTTGTCTTACTCCTGTTGGTCACCAGTCCGATGAGTCCTTCACGGGGGTTTAGGTAGTCAAGAAAATCTTGCATATCTTTTTTTAATTCGTAGAAGATCTTAGCCCCGCAGTTCACTACTTTCAACTTAGATTGATGCCGGAGTGTATCGTATCACTCACTCGAGCACACAGTTGAATAAAACAAATTGTAGACTCAGAAGTCTCTTCACGATAAACTTGGACCAGAGAGTTCGGCGCCTTGGTGAGGCTAATCAGGTTGCCTGGTACACCACCAACACACAGGACAGTCCACAATGTCTCACGGCATAGGGGATCAAATGTAGCTCAAAGATCTCTGAAGTAGGTAATGGTTGGCTCTAATAGAAGTCACCGTAGGGTGAATATCCGGTCAGTAAGGCTCTTCGCGGGACGGGAACCACCTTGACTGTGTGGTCCCCAGGTGTGTCCTACCTTGGAGAACCATTTGCAGATCACAGACATGAACGTCTTAGCCGCAGTATCTGGGAGACTGATTCCCCGATAATTTTTTCACACTGTTTAGTCATCTATCACCGGGATTGGGAGAAAAACCGAGATGTCCCGTTCCCCCAAAATGGAACCGACTACGTGTACAGATGTGGATAGGTTGTTGTGGGGGAAAGGAGCAATACTTGTGCAACTCAGGGAGACTGCCATCGGGTCCTAAGACTTTCCCATTCTTTCATTTTTTTGTGCAAAACTGGTTGCAAGTGTTGGTTTTTACCAAAGGCAGCACAATGCAAGGGGGAGAACTCTGCAAGGTTATCGTTGCAGCCATAAACAATCAGAATGAAGTACGATCGTCCTAACATACCTAGTAGTTTGGCTCCGAAGATTTCGGAAGTCAGGAGCCTTAGTCCTGTTTGAAGAAGCGCGGAACTTTGGTTTTTGGGTCTTTCTGTGGCGTAACCAACGCAGTCTACTATGAGGATGTGATTTGATCCTTCCGCGGTAACCGCTTCCCATCTTGATGTGACCCTCCTTGACACAATGCACTATTTATTAGACTGTTGAAAACCCTTGAACAGTCTACTACCGATTTTTCCCTTCTTGGGGCTCATCAGGTAGACGTAACATCCAAGTTTCCATCAAGCTTACATTTGTGATAACTTAAACAAGGGTTCAGCCAAGTATCATGTTAGCATCAACTTAATTAACAATTGAATGTATTTATTTACCCTGTTTGCAAATCCCTAGCACACTCGCTGCAGGCAGTCTACATGGACCTGTAATTTCGAAGCGGAATTCGATCCGTCTTTATTTTCACTCTAACTGACCATCAAGACCAATGTGAACGATTTTCAAAATTGTTGCATGACAGTATTAGGGAGGGACAGGATATACCGCAGTATGCAGGGCTTATTGCATTTCTTCAGGTCTGTAAACGTCTTTGACAATTAGGCACTCCACAAAGTTGAGATGAATGCGCGGATAGCTACAGCATTTACGAACAGTTTAGGCCTAGGTCCCGGATGGACCGATTGCAAATTGGTCGGTTAATCGAGAACCAAAATCGGTAGCTTAGCTCAACAGATGAAGCGTTTGAAACCCGACTGCTTGACATCCTGCTGTGCGCCCGTAAACAAACTTTAAGCCTCCACTAGCCATCCATGAGGGAATCTAAAGAGTGGTCAGCTGTCATTAACAATTTGATACCACCTGTTTCGGCATTAACTGCTTTTCATAATGGAACCAGCTGTTCCCCATTACCTGCGATGACGTGACCTTCTAGTGGTAATGTAGTTGGGTAACCAGGATGTCTGACCTGTCCAGACCGGTCTTTGCTCCTCTGTGTAAACCTGTTACCCTATTGGGTCCAGGCATGCGGTTATCTTGGGTTAACCGAGGAGCGCACTTCTCTGACAACTCACAATGAGAGCAAGTTTTCTACTTCTTTGGTGGACAAGCTGAAAATCACTGAGACAAGCGTAGGACTTTACTCACAAGGCATCGTCACCTTGGAGAAGGTTGCTATTTGGAGGCAAGCTCACGTAATGCTTATCAAAATAAAGTCTCAAAGTCGCGTGAACCGAACAGTACATCATATCAGATATCGAACGACGGAAAGTGGTACTTCGTCAAACAAAATAACCTCCTTCATAAGCTGATTGGCTTCCCGGAATTCATAAGCTTCCTATTATTTGAATTACTCCTGTTTCCAGTGGTTGCACCACGGAATTCTCACGCTTAAATGCTTGAGTCCTTGACATTATTGCCATCTAACTTGACCGGTTTTGGATGAATACCCGTCACTCTCAACCTATTTGGATGGCGAAAGCCAAAAATTACCGCATAGGATATCATGTGCAAATAAAGTGCTTTTCTTCCTGGATGACCATCTTGTTCTCAACATGGAAGCACCTCTCTCGGGAGGCAATCTTTTCCTCACAGTTAACCGAAATTTGAAATGGAGTCATTTTGTCCTTTTCTCGCAGGAACACTCTCTTTGGAAGCATTTTCAGATAACTAAAGTGCTGTTGCTCTAAATATTTACGAAACCTGAACGCACATGATAGTCTGAAGGCGGTGACTACCATCCGGAGAGGAAGCAGATATTACCAGCGTGATGTACCTTCCTTGGTTGATGGTATGTTGTCGTGTACATACTCTTTCTTTGGTTTCGACTTTTGGGATATATCACCTAAGGTCTCTCTACTTCGGCATGTAAGAACAACGGATTAACCGCATGGTGCAAAGCTCTGGAATGCAATACCAGCTTCGCAAAGACCGGTCTGCTAGGTCTTCAACTACATCTTCAACGAATTAGTGTTGGATCTGCGCACGTCCTATTCAGACATCCGATAAACACGGAACCCTGGACCTTATGACCGAAATACTGTCGTGCCCACTACGTAAAAATAAATTCAAACAGGAGTTCTTTGAACGACACGACTGACGAGGAGCGGCAGTAAGGAAATTTCCGTCTAAACGTAAACCACGGGTTAGCCTTATTCAGAAGAAGCTGCTGCTGCCTAACTCAACGATTGACAGTACCTATCAACTGAACTTTCTGTTGCCATATAGCTACCTCGTCTTGAGACGACGGGATCATGCCTCAGCTAGCTAAAATGTTTTCGATTCCTCTATCCTGTAAACAAACATCTTACGTTCTTGGTGCTGTGAACCAGTGGGAGAGACCAAATCAGGACATGAGGGAGTGTGATGCCAACCAGTGCTCATTATACCCAAAAAGTGTCCTGTTAGTTGACGTCAACCTTAGCATAATATACCACCTGCTTTGAACTAATCACGAAGAATACAGAAATAAATGGAATGACGGGAGAGTATGTGATTGTATCCTGAAAAGCCTACCATAGTATGAATTAGGAAATGTCTATTTGGCTTTATTCAGGCAACCTGCTTTTATGGAGAACTTCGATAGTAGATACGGGGAATCTTTTAGTCATAGGACGGCATCCATGTGAAAACCCACAGAACATTGAAGGTTTAACTCAAGAGTTCACTTTTTCTGTGCAAGCTCGTTGCACGGTAACGGAGGGCCTCGCCGTTTTGGTTACTCGTCAGGCTGATTCTGTCGGGAAGTGATAATTTACGATTGCGCAGATAAACAGATAGTTTTTATACATGCGTGACGGTGCGCCTTGTAAGTGGACGAGTCGCAAGATTGTTGACCGTATTGACACCTATGATTTACTTTGGTGATTAGACGTGTTGTGTTTGTGATTGCGTTTGTGTGTGCATCACATGTAACCGCCGTTCGCGGGAATAGCTCTTTCACCGGCTCAACAGGAGCACCAACAACAGCAGCCCACTTCAAACTGAGTGTCAGATTACTAGCACACAATCAAAACAGCGGAAAATGGACCACGCTGAATTTGCCCACCATGTTATAGCAGAGTGTGGAACTGATGTGCCATCATAGGGAGCAGGAAGGACTAAATCGTGCTAGCGTGCCGACCTGAATTGCATTAACCTGATGCGTGTTTGTGTGAGTACACGAATGTGTGTGTATGTGTGTATAGCTGTCCAAGACACCTCCATCAAGGAGGTGCGAACGCGTCAAGAGATCACACTGAAGACGGAAACTTGATGGTCAAGTGGACACTTGTGGGTGACACGGAAAACTACGTCGGCCGATTCAGCACGCAATTGACGAATTTCCTTGCCGGTTGTCACAGTTGTCGGTCTCGCACCTACTTCAGAAAGATAAGTTTGTTGCATGGACAAGACCGCACAATCCATAGCGAACATAACGTGTGATTATCCACTTCATGCAGCCCCGCCCTGTTTCAGATGTGATGCCCGCCAGAGTGCGTACAATTCCAAAGTGAGAGAAGCGTCCAAACCCATAGGAAAGTTGAGTTGAAGCTAGCTTACTGCCCAGTGGTCGGACTGTTTATGATTGCAACTTGCATTTAATTGGAACTAACACCAAATACACTTTGCAAATCACGGGTTATTCATTTAGCTTGAATCAATGTACTTGGTGTAAAGTGCACGAAATCGCACACGTAAATTTTTCGGTAGGAGGGATTCCCACCTCTCGTGTTCATTGCAGTCTTCAGGTGTTTTTCAGTCTGTTCTAGTTTCCTTAATTCAGGTAATTTGTGGAACGAAGGTTACAGTGTTCTGGGCTCTTAACTAAGCATCGGTCGCATAGGTGAATAAGGGAAAACTAAAAGAAACAAGATCAAGGAGATCCAGTTACAATGTCAACTACTGTTCCTACGGATGACCATTCAAAACACAAACAATAATAAAATGGACACTATTTGATTAAGTTACGTTATGTTCCGAAGCTGAGCGATGGTTAGTTACCCTGACCGATATGGCTGTATCAGGCAACCAATGGCATCGCACTTAAGCCGTAGCTTTCAGTCCTTGCCATTTCGCGCAAACAGAACCAGTCGACATCAACGAATTGATTGAGACATCGTCCTTAACTTTTGACCCTCGTTCCTCATTCCCCTTATCACGGATGAACGAAACTGTAGCAGCTGGAAACACTGCACCACAGTGTAATGCACAGCTTGTGAGCTGAAAAACCAAAATGAACCGATAGTATGATTTCTTCCGAGTTACCGGACAAATAACCTGGAAACATCTGTACTGGAAGTAGGAGATGATAAGGGAGTGAGTGTATATCCGCGTTTGAAAAAAAACGCACCATGCAAACCGAAGGTCTCAAGTAGCCAGTAGTATATTTTAAGCAGGTCAACCCATTACTAGGTGTCTAGTGTGTGGTGACTGTTACTCAGGCCTATTCTGACAATTCACTTGACACAGGGGTCATTCCATTGTTGGATAGACGTCTGTCACTGGCTTTCTCATTATAAGATTTGTTTTCCTAAAAGTTAGGATGTGGAGTGTAATATACTGAAACGAAACTAGATTATGTCTATATGTTCCAATAGGAAAATTTAAATTTATTGCGAATTACTGCGTCTAATCCATGGATATGTTTTTAGCCAGTCTTTTTTCAACAAAGAACACAAACTTGAAGTAGTCGTTGTGAGATAAAAGTCTTGCTTACAAACTGCGCATCCACACTGCCTTGCTCTTAGAGTTCTTACGTTCACAGTGATCCAGCTAGTTTTGCCACAGCTATGCTCTTCACAGACTTCTAACATGATACTGTTGGGTCATGTCAACAAAAGTACAAATGGATATTACATCTTTGAAGGGGACGCTTTTTACAGAGGTGCAAGATGATGTCTGAATGTTTAGGACATTCACTGATGTCTGATGCTGTCAACACAACTGCATTCGTGGGCACTCCAATTGACTTCTGTTCTATGAATTTCAGTTAAATTTCATTTCAATGGTTTATGTGCCTGGAAATTTAATTACTTGTCACTAGAATAACGTTGTACTAAGGAACACGCTTTTTCTTCAACTTCATCCACTCAGATCTTGTGTTCCAGTGAGAGGAGAACTGGACATACATTGCAGTTCGATCCCTGTACTGTAGGGAAAACTAGTCAGTTACCTAAATCCAGATGGATGAAGAGTATACAATTAGGATAACATGCTTCCGGTGCCATGTATCGGAGCTTAGAATCTACCGGGAAAAGTGGCATTGGCTCTAGAACAGAAGAAGTCATTCATAAACTTTCACAACACGAGCACTAAGGTGCAAAATCAGCTGACCTCTTAAACAACACTACTCATAAGGTTGCTGAAAGTTCTTTCACAGCCCACGACCGATTTCGTCCTTCTTGGATTGTATCAGGTAGGCACAGTCCTCGCGTTTTCGCCAATCCTATGTTCTACCTGAGGCCCAATTGGACAGATCTCAACAAGTAATCCCGTCTGTTTACGAATTGGATTGTGATAGGTGACTCAATTGAATCCAGCTGAATCTCTCCTTTAAGATGGTAAGCTTCTGCTGAATGTGCTGCACGAAAACCTCCGAACCAGGCAGAATGGTACTGGCAGTTGAATGTTGTTGAGACTTAAACATGAGCTGTCACCTCAGGGTGAAGAGTGCTACGGGCTGTTCCCGGCTCCATGATAAGTGTTGCGTGGCCATTGAAATCAACCTTAGCTCGTTCTCCGTTTGCCCCTGTACAAACCCTTCTTATGTGGTGGCCATCCATGTGAAAATATCAAGCTTGTGAATTGCTCGATTGTCAGTGACACTGCCAAAGTTGACAGCATCGTGGAACAGGGCGGTCTTCCGGTGGTAATTTTTATTACAAACAGTGGAAATCACACTTTGATCTGCTACCTCATTCGTGAACATTGAGCAGGTGAAGGATAGTAGGAGCCGGTGATTTCCAACAGAAAATTTCAACTCCCGGCATGTCGGAAACATGGGAAGATGGTTAATGCAAACGCGAGAGAAGCTGGCATAATTAAATGGAAATGGGCTATTGACGATTTATTTGATGTTTTTTTCTACGGAAGACAAGAACCACAAGTTGCCATTGTCTTATTTGGAGTTTCCCTTATATTTCATTAGAAAGCAGTTTTCAATGAAAAAAGGTCCTTATCGGAAGACAAATCGGTAGACAAATCGTCTAGTGTAAAGCTGACTGACGTCCCGCAAGAGACCTGCATTCGTTTGCCCAACTACCTTATCCTACAACAAAGTTATCAAAGTAGCACTGCATTGGATTTTTCACGAACGGATTGTGCAGTGAACCCAAACAATCCCGACTTTCACTAGTTTGACCAGTGCCAGGCAATGAATTCACGTCGAACACCAACACCCCAGAATTCGTTGTTTACCTGTGGTCACTCTCCTAAGGAGCCACTGAATCCGAGTATGTCTGAACACTTAGATCAGGGAAAAATCGTTCAGCTGTAACATGCCATGCCACCCAGAGGAAGGAGGAGGGCAGGGCTACTGGCAGGCTACCCAAGCCTAGACAGGGACCATGCCACCCAGAGGAAGGAGGAGGGCTGGGATACTGGCAGGCTACCCAAGCCTAGACAGGGGAAGTCGAGAGGTGGAGGTCGGGTTCGAACCACGGACCTTCCGGTCAGTAAATTCGCGCTCTAACCACTTGCGCCATCACACCCCTTCGGATTAGGGAAACTGGTACTCGAAGGAACGCCAATAAAGACTGAATTTCTCGAGACAAAAGTGATGTGACCTACAATCTTATTATAACGATCCGTTCATTTTATCAATAAAAGCAGTTACTCACATTTTCTGTGAACAGCCTTCACTGGACAAGTAAGTCCGTGTATCTTGGTGCACTTATCAGAATACTAATCTGGCTACCTGATATCGGCCATTTTCCGTTCAAGTCTTACATGGATTTTCCAGTAGATTTTAATGAACTTCCCGATGAGCTCTACCTCACCAGCATTTTTGAACGGGGAACTTCAGTTTAAAGGATAAACCATCTTCTGCTGTTCGAGTACACAAAGACCAGAGTTAAGGAAGTCTGAACTTCAATCTGATAAAAACGGAGTTGCCAACTTCAATATTTATAATCATCGAGTTTCAGAGTGTTCAGAGTGAATTTGAGGCCTACTCAATTTCATCATCCTATTTTAATGCACCTGTAGGAATCATAACATATATCGACATAAATCTGAGAATACCTCCGTTAAAATCTTTCGGCCCGAGATTTCTGGCAACAGCCCGCACCAACAAATGGTACAAATCGAGACAACTATAGTTTGCATCGAAACGTCTCTAATTCTCTGTTCTAGGATTAAACACATCATCCGTGCTGCACAACCAGTACGAAATACCACAAAATATCCACCCGTATTTGTCAATCAGTCAGACACAATGTAAGCAAAACCGACGTGTTATTTTCACAGTGTGATTGCGCAGACGGTCAGGTTTGACTCCCAGGTAAGAAGTCAGCACGCATCAACACACACAAAAGTCAACGTCGCCTTGTTGACACAACAAAAAAATCATTATAATTATGAAATATAATTATCGTCGTTGGTAATGTTGCACACTGACTGAGTGCACAGAGAAGCCGGTGTGGTGGGTAGATCAAGGTAACCGGTATAGTAGATTATAGACTAGCGCACAATACTGCACCCATCACAACTACCGACTGGAACCATCAATTGTCGATTGACTGGCAGGGTAGATGACAGTCTAGGCAACAGAAACGATCAGCTTAGGGAACGAGTTGTTGAAACGAAGGGGTTGGTCTCTCTATAGTTCACCTTTAGATTTGTGTGTGCAGAGGTCTCCCAGTATGTGTGTGCGTGTGGTCGTGCACAGGACATCTACGGATAAGGGTGATTGCGAAAGCACAGAGGGGGTGAGCTGGTCTTTTGGCTGGTAACAGTCAAGGCACGCAACGGTGTTGGTGGTACCAGTGCTGGCATGAGGGTGGTTGTCTTGACTAGTTTGTAGCCGAACCTGCCATATGTGAGCTCCAGTTCGAAGACAGTCAGTCAGGTCGACCACAAGCAAAACAGATGTGTGCCGCCTTCGTCGTCGTGGTCGTCATAGACTTCGTCCTCCTCTCCTCCTCCTCGTCGTCTTGAAGGTGCTGTGTTCAAAAGTGCGATCGATGAGAGCTGAACACAAAGAGAGCCGTTTTTTCTCAATTCGACATTCACAAAACGATTTTAAACCATTAGACTAGCAAGTGACCTGGCTCGAGGAGACAAAAGCCAAGAATGAACATGCGAACAGACTAGTGGACAAACGAACGCATGATGGTTGATCATGATTGCAAGTGAAGGTTTGTCCTTCAATTCGTAACGCCTGCCATAATTGGTGATACGGAATCCAACGAATTTCTAACGACATTCTGTGTAACTTTGGTCTGTACGATGGGAGGGGGGAGAAAAGATCAACAGCATGGTGACCACGTGGCTACATTTGTTAACAGCTATCTCGTCCAGAAATTCACTTCGTATGAAAAACAACAGAATTCTGAATTTCCAAAAGTCCCCTTCACCTGAGCTATCAGGCAAAAATGGTTAAACTGAAACGACCTATGTCTAGCAAGCAGTTCAGGTGATTATTTACCACTGATCATTGGTTAACCATCTTCCAAAGTGCAGACATTCACTAGTAGATTGTATTTTGGCTCTCCGTATAAGGGAAAAATGCTTGAAATAATAGAGAAGTTTCCGATCCCTGCAAGAGTATTAATGACCACGTGCAGGGATAATCCGAATGTGACGCTGTCATCCTACTCAACGCCAATCACACTGCTGGGATTACTAGAAACCCATCTCAGATTACTATCGTTTGGGGAGAAGTGTAAAACAGATTAATGCATCTAACTGTAAGTGAGAAACTAAGATAG
Organism: Opisthorchis viverrini; assembly: GCF_000715545.1. Taxonomy (NCBI): domain Eukaryota; kingdom Metazoa; phylum Platyhelminthes; class Trematoda; order Opisthorchiida; family Opisthorchiidae; genus Opisthorchis; species Opisthorchis viverrini. The sequence continues at coordinate 935,027 of NW_008751725.1, forward strand.
GAACAAAGAAGTGATCACTGACATTAGTAACATCACTATTGTCGTCATCGTCGCAATAAGACTTGGAGAGTGGCCCCGTTACAACTTTCCTTCTGATTTGTCAGTATAATTGCCGCATGGTGACGACTTTTTCTATCCAGTTCTGTACATCCGCTGCCTAGTATAGAATGTATGGGTTATCTGTGTCTAGTTACTGAAAACTTGATTGGGGACTTCCAACCGTTTTCGTGAAAAAAACTGTTCATCAAAACTTGTTTATGGCTGAATGCGACCAGAAAATCTAAAGGCACGAGTAACCCAAGATATATAGACCGTTTTGGAAAATACCCGACAAATAGACGTAAAATTCGGCCGCTTACGAAAAGACCACAACGTGATGCATTGACGGATGCGGTATATGCATTTCAGATAACGAAATAATCGTTTCCGCAGTATTTGGGACGAATCTGCTCACGCTCCACCCAAGTGAGGATAATTCTGCGAGGCTTTTCTTTGTCAAAATCGCATCGAAAGTTGTACCGGGAGCCAGGAAGGTGTGTGATCAATCAAGACCACAATCCACAAGACTTAGTCAGTCCATCCGTTTGTTTATGATTATTCCTCACTTTTCTTCCTAACTACATTTTAGCTTCAAGTCTTTGCACGAAATCTGCAAAGATTGAACTTCCGTTGTCTGATATCCGAAAGCTGCATTCCCTGTAAGTACTACTAAGAGGATGTTTTTAAAACCGCTAGGATGCAGTTATCAGGTCTATTCAGAATATGAATCTGTGCAAAGAAGTCACAAATTGGAGGAAGGTGCATATTCCTGGAATATGATGGATATGGATTACTGTTTTTTTTATAAAAAAAATTTGCAATTCATTGTTTCTGTCTGTTGGAAATACATCCTGGCCTATGTCAATTGGATCACAATGATAAATGTGCACCTTGCTTTTTCTTACCTTGTCCATCCCAACTGTAGCCTTCTGCAGTTCATCCTTTTGACTGACTGGGCAGAATTCCGGTGAACCTGGTAGCCACAGAGCTGATAAGACATTCAACTGACAGTCCAGTTGACAGCGCGCGTCGGCAGTGTTCACTGTAGCGCGCAAGTCAAAATTCGCCATGGCCACCGTAGCACTAGCCCGCGGGGTAGGGCAGAGCTGTCAAGGTAAGCCAAAAATTCAGCCGACACAACCGCATTGGTGACAGTCGAACCGACAGATGTCAGCTTGATGGCTTGACGACCATCTGTCAAGTGATAGAATGTCAATCTTGGCTTCACGTCAAATGAGTTTACATGTCAGTCAACCCACCGAAGAGGTGAGAAAGGAGGCGTGCGGGGCAAGCGTGAATAGACACAATGCGATTTAATAGCAGGCTGCGGCCAAAGTAGTCAAGCAAAATTACTCACCTGCAAATCGGAGTTTATATTCTGTCGCGTGCGTTTCAGCTGTGAACAAACTTGACTTCTTGCCAGGTCAGCAAAAAGATCAGAAAATCTCTGGGTATAGAAACATTTATGATAAATATTTGTCCAAAGACTGTTTTGATCAAAATTTGAGTGAAACAGTTCTGAAAAGATGTCTTCGAGTGTGTGAGACAATTTGGAGATAAAAGGAAAGTAAAGCTTGAAGAGTTTCGTGATGTAAGCTGGAATGCGCTGGAACGCGTCAAGTTACCATTGAGACATATAGACTCTGGCTCCCTGGCTCCCTCTTTCGCAACATTAAATAAATCATCATGCAATACACCGACCTCCTGATAACTTGTTTTGCGGAGAAGAAGGCTGAGACTTGTCTCATCATTTGTCTTCTTAAAGGAGATCAGTACGATCATTTTTTTTCACGTAAGCGTCTAATTTAAGAGTCACTACCTCACGGTTATAGGTTGTCAATCTTTCCAACTTATTCTCATTGAAACTAGCGTACAAAGATCGTAAGCATGAGATGTGATACCATTTTCCTGAAAAAATAAAACAGGCACATCATCACGATCGCAACTGGCTCTCAAGAGGGCTGGTGTAACTCCGTAATTCTGGAGTAGTATGTCCTAAAGGGCTGCAGTATCGGGATGGGGATGAAGTTATCTTGACCTTCGTATTCACTATCCATCAACTGCCGAGCGAATGCTTTAAGAAAGCTAATGGACCATGGGCGGAGAGTGCAGATTATTTCGGATTCCCTGGTGCATATTGACCTGTCTTCAGACGGAACCCGTCTTAACAGTGAAGTAACGGATGTCCCCCGGAGGCGAATACACACCCAAACACCTGACACCTTGTCTCTTGTCCCAAATTTTTGGGACCACGTCAATGCAAACTCCCCTATGCGATCACAGCTACAGTAGATTTGGATGGATGGGGTTACAAGGAGTAGAGAGGCGGAAATAAGATGAGGACATATAGTAGGAGTTTCGAATACTCGGACTGCGGATGCCTCGGATGTTCACCGAGTTCGTCCATCTACAAGCTACGAAGCGGTCGGGGAAAATCCGTTGGCTTAAGTGCGATTTTTGTAAATAAGTGAAGCTTGTGCGACCCAACAACTTGACATTCCCACAGTGCGCTGGTAGACAGGCATGGAGGCATAACCAATCATGCGTAAATCTCGAGAACGATAAGCTGTCGTTATCAATTGATGTTACCTGCTACAGCATTGGACATCACTCAAAATGGGATCAGCTGCCAGTCACTAGTTGCGGTCGTGTGGAAGATGAAATTCGCATCACACACGATCTCGCCTTGCTCGAAATTAAGGAATTTCTTATGGCAACAGGGCTTGAAGATCAAATAAGAGGGTCCACAAATTCTGCAATCATGTTAGTTTAACATTTGTTCATCTGGGCTGGGGAGTGTAGCTACTTGTAGTAAAAATCCCGATCCGGTTGTTCTGGCAGACAAAGTTAAGTTCTTCCAGGTGATTGGTAGAGTCATTTCACTTGTGGATCTACCGAATCGGCTGAAAGTCAACACAACAGAAGTTTTAAACTCCAACATAGATGAACACATCAGAACACAAGTGTAAGAATGGTTATCACTGTCATTCTGTTGATGAGATAAGTTATTGCCCACTTTCAGCTTCTCGATCTATTTCTCACAGCTCCAATTGAAGTGAATCTCGAGGTCTTTGTTTGCTGATGGAAATGATCGCCGATAGGAGTAAGCTATCTGGGACACTGGTGAATAGCATTTGTTGACGTGCTATCAATGGTATTATCACCATTAAAAAACACTTTTTACAGCAGTAATGTAAGCGGAATTCCCGCGACTGACACTGCATAATATTTGTGAACCTAACTTTCATCCAGACAAAGCACAACGAGGAAACATTGTCCAAGGTTAGACAACAGACTACTTGATTACCTACAGAAAGACCGAGTTTTCATTCTACCACATACATAGGTCCTCGGACACAGATAGTAGAAGGTTGAATCATTTCGAATCCTAGCGTGGGTCGCTGAACTGCGAGGTAATTTTATCACGTGTCGCACCTATACACCCGGCGATTAGTCACTTCGAATCATCGCAATAGATGAAAACAATCGTTCAGCGGTAACACCCTTTCAATGTCTAGCTGTCATGCTACCCGAAGGAAGCATGAGGGCTGGGATACTGCCAGGTTAAACAAGCCCAGACAGGGGAAGTCGAGAGGCGGAGGTCGGGTTCGAACCACGGACTTTCTAAACAGTAAATTCGCGCTCCAACTACTTGAGCCATCTTGCCCCTCGCAGTAAATTAACTGGTATTTAATGGGATTCCAACAAACCTTTTATTCATGTCAACCAGTAGTCATTCGTTATTTCCTATGGATATGCACCCATCCAGCTAGTGTTTATGCTGAGTGTAAATGCAACACTTATCGGATACATTCCGTCACGAGGAAAGGAGGGCCAGTTTGCTCCCGCTTAATAACGCCACACCACAATCTATCGAGTTCTTATTGCACAGTGTAAAAGCTGTTGCGTTGGACACAAAGCTTTGTTTCCAATCCTCTAACTACGAAAGAACTTGCGGTGGGGTGAATATATGTCATGTCGCCACAGACTGACAGTGAACTTGGTTACTTCCGGAAAATGTGACTATTCATGGTGGTTCTTTTCTCGGGCAAACTTTGTTCGCGTCTGTTTCGGTAATGTATATCCTTCAGATGAGTGCTTCTTTCAAAATGCATGTCGTCGCCTCACGGTATCGTATGGTCTTCACCACCTATACTGTCACCCGTGTGCGGCTGCAGCTGCTACTAATACTACTGTGGTAGCTGGAATGTAGCAGCTTAAAACGTCAGTTTGTCATGATCAACTTGGGTTGCTAGGATTCGCAGTATTTGGCCACAAAACCGCCAGACTACAAAGAAGTGCCAATGATGAACGGTCAGTGGTGTCCAGCCTGGGTGGGTGTGAATTGTATCGTTCTTTTATCTCCAACTTTGCTATGCTGTTGGGCCCTACTTTCTCGTGTGTGTGGGTGTGTAAGCGTTTTCGCTTGCATGTTTGCTTACTGAAAGCACTTATTGTGCCGAGCGTTCATGTTTCAAATATATGTGTTTGCACAAAAAAGCACGCGCCCGCGCCACTCAAATAGCAAGCACGCACGCTCTACTTCAACCCAGTTGTTGTTCCGACGCCACATCGGTTGTCGTAAATTGTTTTTCCTCCTGCTCCGTCGTTGTCGCTCCGTGGGCACAATAGCCGCCAACGTGGAATCCTGCTACACATATTCGGCTACACACACAGGCACACATGTGCTCGGTCGCCCGAAAGCATGCAATGGCTTCAATCCAGGTCAGGAACCGTTTTCAGGCAGCCGTTACATCTACACAGGCGATCTATCGCCTTGTATGCTCCTTCGGGTTGTCAACCTCCCCCAGAGGCAAAACAGTTGTCTTACCACCGTGTTGTACCCAGCGTCACTAAAACCGATTGCCAGACCGGACCCAATTGGCGCCTTATATCTGCAGTTCCCTGTTCTCTATCCCGTTATCCGAATAGTTATTATATCGAGTAGAACATTACCTGTCGAACATCGATTTTATCAGGCAAATGAATTCTCAAGCTCAATGTTACTGTCATTCCGTGGAACCGCTATACGCGGGCAAACATAAAAAATGGAACGACGGCAGCAAACGGGACTGAATAGCTTAGGTGAACAGGTGGGAGACGCGACAAGGAGACATGCGGAATCATGGAAGACAACGTGCAACGAGCAGTAAATCATCACACATTCACGTACAGGACACGCACACCATCGCCTTGATCAGTTCGGTTGGTCTACATGGCGTCGTGCAATGTGTTGTTGTCAGACTTTTTGCCTGTTTTTCCGTGGGAACGAGCGGGAACAGACGGTTTTTATCACTACTGGAAATGCTGACAAATTCTCACGACCGGCTAGTTGTGAACGAACTTGCCAGCTTACAGGCGTGCAGCTCCACAGTTCGGTGGATGGTAGATTCGGTTTCAATAATAACACCGCATCAGTCCACCATGGAAATCTACGCTCTCAGTGTGACAACAGTTGAAGCAAGGCACGAAACGTGAATATGGAGGGTGCACTCGGTGGCCTAGTGGATTCTTGTCCGATCTTTGTGCTTCTAGCGTAACTGCATCAGCCTAATTGTGTTCCGTGTCAAATTTGATGATAACGCCAAGTATTATGCATCTGAAACTATTCCGCTTTACTGTTTCAACAGATATTTTCAGATCCATTGTGTTTTCGATGTGACATTAGGTCAGAGATGATTCATTTTCAAGTTAGCAGTTTCCAATTGACTGACATTTAATAAGCTCCTTTTGCAAGATTCAAGGAACGCTGTAGACAAGTCAGGAACCATACCTGATAGAATAAGATCAGCACTATGTTATACAAAGCCGTAAGCTTTCTAACGAAGGAGTGGCCAGAGGTATGACTCCCAGCAACGTTTGCAATTATGGCTCACAACAGTGATGAGATGCACGACAGCCAGCTAGCCAGCTAGTCAGTCAGTCAGGCATTTAATCAATCAATCAATCAGTCAGTCAGTCAGTCAGTCAGTCAATCAATCAATCAATCAGAAGTCAGGTTTCTAGCTATACTCCGTGTACAGTGGTCCCACCTGCTACCGTTCCATCCACCGACGATAAGATGAATAAGAGATAAAGGGACGAGCATTGGAGTCGATGGCTCAATTAGTTCACTGACATCTAATTGTTCTTTTTATTTGGTATATCAAGGAGTGTAAGGGCTACGCAACAGCTTTACTGCGGGATTGCTGTTTTCTGTGCGATATTACTATATCTGTCAGGGTCCTGGTCTTTGGTTTGTCTCCTTCTGGGTCCCCATCCCGGGAGACGACAGTTACCAACCTGAGTGAGTTCCGACTAGTAAGGGCTTTCAGGCTCCGTTGTCAAGCTGTGAACTAACTTCGCTTGGGTTTTCCCCATCCTTCATATGGTTGGATGAAGAGGCAAACGGTCCTCTGGCGTACGGATTATGTGGCCTAAGCAGCGTAACCTACGTATTGTGTGGCCTGCTGGTCTACCAAGGAAGAGCTACCCTTACTGAAAACTGCCAAATGAAACTCAGCATCACTGACCTGATGTTTTCACTGGACTCACATGATGCTTTGTGGATGCTAACGGTCCACCAGAGTCATCCAAAGAACTCTCTATACAGCAGCTGCATCTTTGGCCCATAAAGTAACACAGATCGGGCCGCGGTATTGTACGGTTTACCCTTGACAGCCAGACTGAAAACACATTGATGCCACAAACGTCAGAGGTTGAAAAACACCGCACCGGTCTTCCAAATTCGGGAAATAATTCTGTGTTTTGCCAGTCCAGTCGGAATTTTGCACCTGCCCCCATGACCAGACTTCCCTAGCCGGCCGACTGAACCATTTATAAGCATGAGTTTTGGGTGTGTTCCCACCAAACCTTGAAGTAGAATTTCACACTTTGCAGACGTGCAGCGCACTTTAAAGCAAGCAGCAGAATTATTTGGGTTATTTAAAATAGTTCCTGTTTCCAAAGGGTCTGATCGGAGAAAAGTGCTATCGTCAGCTAACGCCCCGGGAGTATTTCGATCCCCCAGGTGTTTGAGATAGGTAAAAAATGACCTAAACAGCATATCGAGTATGAAGTTAAAGAGAAGGGGTAACAGACGACACCCTTGCGCGACTTCACCAGGTGTGATCACCTCTGGAGATCTTGCCGCAGACACGTACTCACTCACGGTGGAGGGCATATTAAACCTTCCCAAGTGACAAGAATATAGAGGTGATACCTTTTGTTACTAGAAACACCACCACCACCACATCTTTTGATTATCAGAACAAACGAAACCAGCTTTCAGACTGAGAAAAAAATCACTGTGGGTCAATCTGGGTAGCTGCCAATGTACTAACACAAGCGAATGACTATTCAGTGCACAGCTACTGATTCGCTGCTCCGCTACACTCCGGTCCCTAACAACGCAATGACCATGTAAACATAGTCGACAGCGAAAAGCTCATAGTTGAAAGGTTTAACTCAGTGAACAGGCCATCGGTGCTGCCTGCGCTACCAACATTCAAACCAGTTGCAGAAACTATGAGTTGACGAGAATCCTGTAACCAGAATGATTCCAGTAAAATGCTTCCACTTGCATACCAGTTTGGTTTTCGCGGAAGACCCAACTAAATATCTTGTTTACGATATTCTTCTTCAATCGAATGTGTTGAACCAGACAGCCTCATATTTCGCTTGGTATGATACACCTGCATCGCAACACGTTGTATACACTTCTGAACACTCTTTGGTAGCCCACGACCGGTTTTGCCCTTCTTGGGGCTCATCAGGTAGGCGCAGTCCCCTCAATCTCATGTTCTACTGCAACCCAAATTGCACGAATTTCGACTTATCAGTACACCAATTTGGTCTTCACCGGAGACACACGCGAATCCCAGCTGAACCTATCATTTATGGTGTTCTTCTTCAACTGAGTGTGCTGCGCCCGACAGCCTTATGTCTCAGATTGCACGACATCCGAGATATCAAAATAGGTTGTATAGACGTAACACACTACTCATGAGTGTATTTAGCTAATTTTGTGCAGTTTGGGTTCAAGTAGAAAATAAGGTTAAGGAAAACTCGATAGCATTGTTTCAGATATTTTTCTAGACAACGGTGCTGCGCGTCCAAATTTCAATCTTCAAAATCTGTTTGTTCATAGCAGGGAGACCAGTGTGACGGTACTGATAGTCATTTTTAAGCACACATTGAAAAACATGTATCGCATTTACTTATTCGCATTTTGGACGCTTTTCGTGCGACTGCATGGTATTGCATGTGTATTTTTAAGGACTGTTTTTAATTAAACTTAAATGCGCTACTCCGGGAAACCTGGTATATTCCTAACAGTACGGAGGCAAAAGTACTCTTTTGGTGAATAGGATCTTTCTGTTCACTGAAAAATCCCGAAAACGTTCCTGTGGCACGATGTACCAGCACATGGTTGGAAGTGAAAGCTCTTCCCCAAAAATACTTCCTCCACAAAGTGCCCTAGTAACATTTTTTCGAACCAGTGTAACTGTTCTTTAGGCCCCAGGCCTCAGTCGAAATGAACTCAACAACAAAGACAACTAAGAACCATCCATAAGGTTGCTGAAAACTCCTCGACAGCCCGCGACTGGTTTCTCCCTTCGTGGGGCTCATCTGGTAGGCGCAGTCCCCTGGAAATATCAAAACCGGGAGATTCTGCTGGATTTAGGTGAGTCTCTCGCAAAACCAAATTTGTTTGTAAATGAGTGTATTTCGCTAATTTCGTGCAATTTGGTTCCAAATAGAACATAAGGTTGACGGTAACTCAGGGACTGCGCCTTCCTGATGAGCCCCAGGAAGGACGAAACCGATCGTGGGTTGTCGGTGTTTTCAGCAACCTGGTGAGTAGTGCACCACAAAAATATATATGTGTCGCGATATCTCGAATATCGTAGAGAATGAAACATCAGGCGTCCTAATACAGCACATTCAGTTGCCTGGAAACATCACAACCGAGGGATTCGACTGCTTCTTTCGAAAAACAAAATTAATTTGCAAATGAGTGTATTTCGCCGACATCTAAAAACCGTTTGTTTGACACTGCCTATTTTGTTCACATGAACCACGGTAACACTGATTCCAAGCTTACTTTCGAGCACACTGGATAATACTCTGTCGAGATATTCGCCTTCTTCAATTTGTCTGTCAGCTCTGAATATTTGGTGGATGCGTACGGTAGGCTGTTTTGGAGGCCTCACTCGATGTCTCGTATTTAACGTCTATTCTCTTTGTGTATTTACAGCACTGCCTCTCCCGCCTGAAGTCCCCCAAGAAAACCACACGTCACGGCTCTTTCGGCTTGCAGACAGGTGCTCTGAAGAAATCGGGCATTATTCAATTTAACTTGGTAGAATTAACACTTTTACATGAGTTCACTAATGAAACTTATCCACCATCCCGATGCTTAAACAAAACTCATCAATGCAGATCAACACTCAACGGGTCATGCATAGACAATAGCTGTTTCTGTCGAGTCCTGGATATTCAGGATGGACATTGCTTCAGTACCGCCCCTACTGAGAAATCTACCCGCTTCAGCGCTTCAAGTTTCTAGATACGGCTGGACTGGAACAAAGAGGTGGTAGTTTCTGGAATTATTGCTTCCGCAATTTAATGACCATTTCATCCCATGGGATTTGCGTGACTGCAGGTTGCATGTCCCATGGTTAGTGTCACGCTTTTGTTGGCGACCGAAAACGTGCGAAATTAATCAGATTTTCATTGTCATCTCAGCTCAGATTCGAAGCTTCGATAGGTGCGTGTGTGAATGAATGGGAGCATGTGTTTCAAGTGTTGTCAGTGTTCGATGGTGTGAAAAGAATGTGCACCTCTCCGATGGACAATCATCGACACCACACTGAGTCTGCTCGACAACCGAAGAGAATGAACAGATGGAAAACGATGATTTGGCCACTAATAGATTAGAGATACCTGTATCGACCGATAGTTTGAGTAATGGGTGTTTGGGGTGATGCGTGAACTGGATAGAATGCATTAAGGACGAGCTACTGATGAGAAAACTAGGTTAAGCATTCGCCATTTGATTCGACTGCGATTACACCTGGTTAAATTCACTGTTAATCAGAGCTGTTAACCAACTATGAGGTGTTCAGCTGTGTCAAGCATTTAAGTGAAGCATCCATAACGAAATCACTGGTGGCGCACAAAACCAGTTCACAAGAAGCGCATCCAGGCAGCGTGGTAACCTTCGACCGAGTCTCAGTCGCATTTTTGCTTCGATTCAGCCTCCGATAAAAGCATTTTGCCATCATGTTTCACCTAAGCTACAGCCTTCTTTGTCACAAAGCCCAAAAGCTAAATCAAACAGCAAAACATTTCGAAAAAAGGGTCTGAAGGTCAAGAAAGTTTAGAATTTTCATGAAAGAAACTACGCACAAGGTTGATGAAAACTCTTCGACAGCCCGCGACCTGTTTCACCCTTCTTGGGGCTCATCAGGTAGGCGCAGTCCCCTAGTTTCCATCAACCTTATGTTATACTCGAAGAGTTTTCAGCAACATTTGAGTAATTTGCTTCATGAAAGGAACACAACACTTCAAATGCGAACAAGTGAGAGACAAAAAGTTCCAATGTGTCTTGCGATGTATGGAGCCCACTTTCGCCCGTGATCCAGGCTGTCCGATCTGCGTTGAGTGAACACTCATCATCCTCGGGTGTTGCTGAATCGATTGGCTGTTTGAACGTCTGATCAGCAGCTGCCTTTTCTGGCCTGGATGCCTGACAGCTTTCCTACTGGTGGGTTGGGTTGGGTTCAAGTAGAACATAAGGCTGACGAAAACTCGGGGACTGCGTCTACCTGATGAGCCCCAAGAAGAGTGAAACCGGTCGTGGACTGTCGAATAGCTTTCAGCATTTTTGTGAGTAGTTTCCTTCATGAAAATATACTGCGATATCTCGAATATCGTGCCAACTGGAACATGTGTGCAGCACATTCAGTTGTAGAATATCCTAAACGAAAGATTCGTGCAAACCAAATTGATTTGTAAATGAGTGTGTTTCTCGAAAGTTTAGAGTCGTTTTACGGTAGAACTTGACATTTATCCAGACAACACTCATTTGGAATATCTTCCTAAAAATTGCTTGGTCAAAGAGTGACCTGCACAAATTACGTATACACTATTATAGTGGTGCTTGGTGACGTTCATCAGTTTATTGATGGAGTTAAGCAGCATCCGGGACAAAGCGATTGTTCGTGGCGGGTTAAATTTTCATCCCCAGTCCCGCAAACGTCTCAATGGATATCTTGGATGCTTGTCCTCTGCATGTAAAAAGCTGAGGAGGCAGATATGTTGCAGTTCTGTCTAAGGCCCATAGTAAAGATCACTACCGTATGGAGGAATATCCGGCTTATGTAGCTGGTTGAAGAATAAATAAATGGAAAGCTTAACAAAATGCGGGTAACGACGCTGGCGCTCTGACATAGCACATTCGGTATAGCGGAGTTGGCAAGTACCACGAAGAAAGAAATGCCGGTTTAAGAGATCATTAATATAGCAGATACTACAAAAAAACTTTGTAATAGATAAAACGTTTGCGAAATGTTCCGAATCAGAAGCGTGTTAGCACAACCAAGAAATAAGACAGCGGTGCTGTAGAGCCTTCCATCTTCTAATGTCATTAACTAAAGCGGAAATATGAGCCTTTAACAACGAACTCGTTAACCTGAATGTTACGTTTTTGATGCAAGTGTTCGTGATATCTACAGTGCGCGTGTCGGAATCAGTTCTAGAGCTGAAAACTGTCTAATGGATTGGGTTGCAGTAAGTCATCATCTGCGTTGTTTGGGTGGTTTAGCTCAAAGTACGTGAACAATGTAAACGTTCTTTATCCGCTACGTGATTACACTGTCCCCGATATCCAGTGGTTTGGGAACCGGGGAAAACAACCGTAACAATGGCTCCGGTTACCAAAACGCACCGATCCTATTGTCCGAACAGGTGTCATAGAATTCAGAAATCAACAAATTGATACTGATCATATGCAGAACATCTTTTTCGGATCAGCGTTGCTTCGGGCCACCAACTAAAAACCAAACAGTTTTTGACTGTGCACTTGTCTGTTACTGAGTCGATATCATCATTCCGTTTGTACGAAGCATATCAATTCTGATCATTCCACCATGCCATCTTTCATGTCAGCTCACTCTCACCGAGAGGTCCACAGATCACTGCAGACGTGTACAGAGAGTCCTTCAAACGGTTATTGTAGTGCAACATTCGACTGATCTTGTTCACAAGGTTTCCGGCAATGGCGACAGTTGGAAGACATTGGAGTGAAATTAGGAAACAGGGCGGGAAACTTTGCCGTCAACTCTTGGGATGCCTGGCCAAGGTTTAAAAAAAACGAAATAAAGCGGTGGTTTTCGGTAGAAAGAGAGTGTGTGAGAGAGAGAGTGTAGAGTTCTCAATGACTCAACTTTTCAATTACCGTGGGTGCCGTCGTCAAGGTCGACTTCATTGGAATTGCGGAAGACAGAAGAAACAACTCAATTAGATGTCACACAGCACACGACTTATTGGACTTCACTCGTAGTGAATGCTGTGCGGATGTACTAAAATTACAAAATAAATCCCGGGTTCCCTCAACCCTCGTGGAGGTGCTGCAAGTCGCCAAACCATCGGCACAGTGGATAATTCCACATCTCTTTCCCAGTAATGACTTTTTAAGTACTGGACTCAACGCATTGCAACAGCGGTTTAACTCCTACTCCGGGAAAAACACTGAAGTCATTTTGAACCGAATAAGATTTTGACATCCGTTTATCCTCAACAATTGAAGTCCAAGCTGAACTATCATTATTTCAGAGTGGCAAGGCGTTCCATCCTTATATTTACACCAAACAATGTGCAAATCGGTGAAGCCCTGGTTACGAGCTTTGAAAACCTATCGTAAAGTGTGCAGGTCAAAAATAAACCACTGTTGGAAAACCGCCCAACATATTGAAAATGTTGCATTATCCGCCCAGCAAGCGGAGTTTTCAAGATGCTTTTTGACATTATCATGCACATCTTGGTGGGTTAACGGGAAAATGGGCGTTTTGAGAACCAAACTGGGCTTGCACGGGGCGACAGCATGTTAATCAAACGTTTATTCGAAACCAGGTGGCCGAACATTACCTTCTTCACCTGATAAAAACTAGGAATGTTCTCCTGCATCTGTCTTCATCGAGCACCGTAAATCATGATAATATCTGCTAACTGAAGTTGTCCTTTCTAGGGGGGAGGTACATATATCTGAAAATCATCAGTCCTGACGGCTCCACGTTAAATTTCTACATCAACTGACCAAATCAACTAGCACCTGACTGGGTTGCTTTCCCACCAATCAGTCATCATCCACGCCTTTATTTACAAGCTACCTGAAATTCCCTTGCCTGTCTCTGACAACTCGCGGGTCAAAATGCTCCCGAACTGGATAAAGTTGCGTATTCGGATAAACGTTCGCATTCAAACCAGCAACTGGTCTAGATTATTCTCACCATATGGTTTGTCATAAGCTCGACACCCAGAAATTGCAGAGTACTACGGTTGGGTCGGGGTTAGCTTAAACCCAAACTCCGTGCCTACTATTCGGCTACTCGAGCGCACTGTATAAAGTGAAGTCATTTCACGAATCATGAGGGCTAGTGAAACTTCATGCACTATCAGCTGATGGATTATACACAGTGCACCAGATGAGTGTTTTTTCACGACGAATGTGCCGACAATTTCACTTGTTGGCGATCAGTGAATAATGTGATGACAGATAAAATTCAACTTCTGCAGTTTCCGGTAAAAGCAACTAGTCCATGGCAAAGGAGCTGGTCATACTTGGTATGACCATATCCTTGGAACCGTTCGCTTTGCAACACTCTGTTCGTTCTATCATACTTACGATAGAAATGGTCAAATGTTTTTTTGACCTCTGCCTCACGTTGTGCATCAGTGTACATGCAGTTGTGATGAACAAACAGGAACTCAGGCGGGTGTCTCCGTGAATATTTGCCTCGTTATTCGACTCTGGTTACTAGTCGATCGACCGATATAGCTGGAATTTGAAAATGGAAAATCTGCCTCGTCAACCGACGAAAACATTCTTTCCACTGGATACAGAGCTGACTCAATCGTCCAGAATTGCACCCTGAGATTTCAACTGGAAAGTATTGGCTTTCAATGAGGACACGTTGGTCAATCAGCTTATGTGCACAAAGGACTCTGACGCAACCTATAGGTTTGTCTTGGACCCACCATACGATTGGCTCCGTTCCACAGTACTATTTCTATTTATTCCTAATTATCATGTGAAATTGGTTTTTAGTATTTCGGCTAGATAAATAAAAGCGAAATACCAATGGTCCACCGTCCTTTTCTTCTTACTGCACAATTCAAAATGTTTTTCAGTCTATTCTGGGGGAAATAAGGAATAAATTTCACGACCAGTAAAGACAGTCCTCTCGACAATGGCTGTGTCCCCAAATGGTGACTTCAGTCTCATGTGACATTGAGCAACATGGGCCAAATGTGCAACCAATGGTGCTCTTGCATCGAACCAATCGCCTTCAGTGCCTGTCTGCTTGATCCCCACTTCTTAAGTTCGAGGTCAGTGAACTGATTATCCCTGCTATCGATAGGCCTAATGCCAGCAGGTTGGCTCAGCTTGGATCTGATCGAATCGAATTGCTGAACTCTGTGGCCGACAGTCCCCGCTTTAACCGACACTTTCGGCGTTATTCCGATCTACGATCTACTGCTGCATCTTCTTGTGAACTAAAAGCATCTGATCATGAGCGGGTAGATCAGAATCTGTTGATGATCCAGCGAACTCTGTTGCTGTAGTCTGATCACTAGTTAAGCCTAGCTATCCGAATCTTAGCCAATCATTGCCTTTCCTGAAGCCCGCTGTACTAAACTCGTGGTGTTTTGTGCGTGTAGCGAAAATAATGTGCACAAAGAACAAAAAGAAGTTCTCATATTCCGTTTTGGTAGGTACCAACTCATATCTCAGACTATACGGTTTATCATCATCTATCGTCGATCATGATGCTACTTTATTGTGAGATAAATCTGCGTCATATCTTTCAGATACGAAATAAACTCCACATGTTCTTTCAAAGCTTTCAAAGAAAAGTGGTATTATCTGCATCGAAAGTAATCATTTCCTTAGTCTTGCTGTTGCGAAGCAGAGCTGGCACGAGTGTGAGCACGTCTATCCACTTTCCATCATATCACAAGGATTCGTACTTCTTTACCGAAAAAGGTTGCATCCCATCGGTGAGCAACCCCTCTGAGGTAAACTAGCCGGAATAATCATACAGGTGAATAAAGAATGAATACCCTTTCTATGACAGATCAGAATTATGCAAAGTTATCCAACGGACGTTGAATGACGATCTTCTGGAACGCTGATGCGGGGTATCAGAGCCTGGCACAACAAGTACTGACAGAGCTAGAAAGCCTTTCGAATTTCACAACGGCCAAGGACTCCTATCAGCCTTGGGTGTTGCAGAATTTCTAATAACTGTTAGACAGATAAACCAACAACCCTGAAATCCTGTTACCCTGTCGTTTGACGTGCAACCTCTAGATGGTTATATGTGAAGAGATACCAATGAGAATGTGCTACCAATTCTAGGGAATACTCAGCCACTATCTTATTCGCTCAAAGTAGCCGACTGCCACGAAGTGGCCTCTATTCTGAATCGCCCACTTTTGGTAGAACTATTCAATCCAGCCCCGGTCCTGAAAACTACTTATGGCGAAGAAACTGCTCATTATATACAGCCATCATGACAGTCTCAGTGTGAGTCTGTTTCGAAGGGAATCAGTTCGATGTCACTTCTAAAACAAGTACAGAATGGCTAGTTCCGGCTATCATAAATTAAGGGATGAATAGCAAAACTTTACATCCTTGCTGCTTGCTTTTATGTAATCTAACACACCTCTATAATGTCATGTTTAGGCTCATACGTGTGTAGAAAGTTTCAGCAGTTGAAACTTTGGTGTACCAGAACATTTGCATGAATATCGGAACTAGAGAGAATGACTTGGAGTGTTTTGAAGAAATC
This sequence comes from Opisthorchis viverrini, assembly GCF_000715545.1. Lineage (NCBI taxonomy): Eukaryota > Metazoa > Platyhelminthes > Trematoda > Opisthorchiida > Opisthorchiidae > Opisthorchis > Opisthorchis viverrini. The sequence continues at coordinate 951,124 of NW_008751725.1, forward strand.
ATGTCCTTAAGCACGTCGTCACAGGTGGTCGAGGTAGTAACCTATTATTCGTAAATGCTGCAGCCGGTGAGAATGAATTACCGAAGGCATAGACCGTAGATGAATTCAGGTTAGGCGGAGGCCTTCCGGTGAAGACCAGATGTATATATGAGCGGTGCAGTCACACGCAATGATGGTGTCCAACTGTGCGCTTACACACTCGAGGCGTGAACTTCCATAGCATCACCTCGAGTTCAGCTGTCAATCCAACCCACCTGCCACCATAATTTGACTGACTTGATGAAAAGCTGTATAGACTCGCTTGACGACGGACCCGCACAAGCATAGGGGTCATTCTGTCAGGTGAACGACAGCGTAAGACGTTCAAACTTGTTGTGAAGTGCACCGCCTTCCTACCAGGTGAGCGTGTGTACGTAGGCATATACAGGAAAAAGAAGTGGAACAGGAAGCTGCTTATTTTTTTTCAACATTTGTTGTATTCTTATTACGGGACGTAAGTTTGCAGCGCACAAGGCCGGATTGGACCGGATCCCCCATCGGCCCAAACATATTCTGATCATCCACAGAAACAACAGATGAAACGGTCATGGACGACGAAAGTGCTGCCCGTTAGATTCCAGTTCTAGACGTCTTTCATTTCAATTTGTCTTTTCGATGCATGGAGGCTCAACCAACCTGTTTATTGTTCGTGCAAAAGTCCCCGACTTCTAAGTTGTGCAGGTTCAGCACTTATCAACAACAAACGTATGAAAGTCTTACTCAGGTGGGCTAGTTTTTTATTCTTCATGTGTCTTCAATCACTCTTCACAGATCAACCCAAGGATATGTTTCCGTATCACATCTGAGTCAATGGAATGTATGATGAATTCTCCTCGGAGAGACTGTTTCCACCTCCAAATATCAAAGCTGTGGCTGAGTTAATTGAACCGATCGATTTTCACTTCTGTTGGCAGCGCACAAGGCCGGATTGGACCGGATCCCCCATCGGCCCAAACATATTCTGATCATCCACAGAAACAACAGATGAAACGGTCATGGACGACGAAAGTGCTGCCCGTTAGATTCCAGTTCTAGACGTCTTTCATTTCAATTTGTCTTTTCGATGCATCGAGGCTCAACCAACCTGTTTATTGTTCGTGCAAAAGTCCCCGACTTCTAAGTTGTGCAGGTTCAAGGGAATGCAAAGCTGATAAAATCTGTACCGGGAGATGCATATGCACAAATATAGTTGACCATCCAGAAAAGTGAGTTTGGCCGCAACTCCAGGTGAAGTTTATATAAGCACAGTCGTATAGGCAGTTTAATTCAGTTAACAAAAGCCTCGAGCCAAAAAATGAGCCAGGAGCAAGGGAACAAATGCCACTCTAGCGTAATTATCTGAGATCCTTAAACCATACACAGATGCTTTAACATACACAAGCAATCAGGATAGAAGTCGACGCTACAAACACTATCAATCCTAAGCTCTCGTACTGCAATCAAATTCATCTTTGTTGGAAAGCCGAGAGGCACTGTTCAGGTGTTTCAATCTTGCTGTGTGCACGAACCTCTAGGGCGAATCGAACTCACCAAAGCCCAGCTAAAGACTAAAGCCTTTGGCCACTAGCGGCTGATCGGTAGTGTGATTAACTCGTACTTATACAGGAAGGGTCACTCGGGCTGCGTAAATCGCTTCACGCGGTTAACTGCCGACTGTACCGTGATTTTCCGCTTTTGTACATAGACTGACCTGACTGGTAGAACGGAACCTCGCCAGAAGCTTCCATACCTCCTCATATTAACAACCGACTGCTGAATTGCTTTCCCCATCTTTTGCAATATCTCTAGTCGTTCCAAGACAGGTTCCTGTCATTCGGAGACGGACCGCATTTTCTTGAGCTTTTCCGACGAGCCACAATTCGCTCGTTTCTCGATTTGCACTATTTTGCAGAATTAAGTGGACAGTAACTCCACCTAAACAATGTGCGAATAAACTCGCGCAGGTTGTGAGTATGCATATAGTCATCATCATCATCGTCATCATCATCATCATCATCATCATCATCATCAACAACAACAACAACAACATCGACAGCATGACATCAGTGTTCAACACCGATGCTTCACTGCCGTACAACCATGATTCATTTGAAGGCCTCATTTTAAAGAAAAGAGTAGAGGCAGACGGGGATGGGACTTAGTGCTAGTTTATCACAATCATTACGAGGTGCCTATACTTCCAGAATCTCACTCAGGCGATCTGGACAAAAACTGACAAAAAGAACGCCACTGACGTCGGTTGGCAGCCATATCTTGTAGTGTCTCCAACCAGGCACAGTGAGGATCACGCGGTCCCCATCCTGGAAGGCGAGTAGCACCGACAGCACCCAAGCGTTTCGTGATCTCCTTCATACTCCTCTGCCAGGTCATGGGTTGGCCACCTCTCTGTTTACGCCACTCCGAATTGGGCATGGAAAACAGTACTCTCTTCGGCAAACGATGGTTCGGCATACGTAAAACATGTCCCAACCAACGCAGCTTCTGGTGCTGGACACATTCTTCAATGGAAATTCCCGTTGCGCAACCGAAAACGCGCTTTCCAACTACTTCGTTACGGATTCGCCGACACCAACCCACACTAGCTTTGGTGCATACCCTAGTGTGAACATCTTATTTTCAAACGCCTCTTGAGAATGCGCATCCTTCCTTTTTGTAGAGCGGAGCAAGAAACCGAATCAAATGCGTCCTCAAAAACAAGAAAAAACAATGTTATTTATCACAGACAGTTAGGCTATTATTTCAATACCTGACGGCCTGCGAAGATCCCATTAGTTCAGCCACGCTTGGCCACTTCTTGTCTTCAGCCCGGTATTTCAAGTGCCATCTCAAAGCCAGCGCGATCTCACTTTAAACTATGGATCTTTGATTGCCACGTACATGTACACGTCCGTTTCGCATATGGATCTAATTATGAAACAAAAATGTCGAAGGATTTTGTGGATCTACTTGGTTGCGTTGTTTACATTCAAAGCCCAGTCAGACAGTGTTTTCGATAGGTTCCACTGCACTAGATCGATCCGTTTAATGCATACGATAGGCGGTTGTGGCTTTGAGCTGCAGAGTTTATTCGAACGTTGCCAGCAAGCTGCATTCATACGGTCTATGTTGTAATGGCTTTACACCTTACTGGAAATCGTCAAATGCAAACTAAAATACAACAGCGTCACGATTCACATCGTCCGCAAACGGCCGATTCGTTTTCACATCACTCAAACATTTAATACACTACAGAGAATACTATTAGCGATGAGCAGCCATTCCATCGAGCTTAGCTGACAACTCTGTGCGTCTTTCTTTGTATGCGTTATCTATCCAATCCACAAACAGTAACCGGTACCTGAGTGAATGGGAGGCACATCTCATTCCCAAAACAACCGGGTTAACCGCTCAGACTCAGCTTATGCTCGCGCGTTTGATGGCCTACAGCACGATCAAAAGTTCGATCGCGTCAGATACTGTTGCCGACACTGGGAACTCAAGCAAGTTTTCAACGGTGATCCAGAGGCGTTGATTGCCACAGATGAAGCAGGTGCAACGTGGCTATGTGACCTGACAATATGGTGTCAAAAGCGATTTGCCTGAAGCCTAAACTCGCACTAGCCTTGTGACAGAAGCTGTCAGTCTCGCCTGTTATAGGTACCTTTGGACCATTCTCTGTCCAATTCAATGAGATTACCTTGTTAATCAATTCGTGCCTGATATTCCCCTCGTTTCCTAATGATCGGACGAAATAATAACCATTCTTTTCGACCATTGTCACCATTTTAATGACCGGGTGCGTGATGAACCGGCGATGAGATCTGTAAAACAACGGTGTTCACCATTTTGCGTTTTTGATGACATTATTGAACAATTTGTTCAAATTAAACAGTAAATATACTATTAGGAAAGCAAGTTTGCTTTAGAAACTCATCAGAGTTGAAAGTAGATCTTTTGGCTTTTAAGGAATGCAGTTGTTAAAATGTCAAAAGCAGAAATCCGAAATGAAAATGATGAGGAAGAATCAGGATATAACCTAGTGTTGTGTCGTATATAACGTGGCTGAGTGCATCTCACACAAATCTAAGAGCTGTCCCCGTAGAAACCATTCCATGCTTCGTGACCTTTGCATTTTTTAAGTCGCTTGATGGCTTTTGAAAAGTAGTCGCTTTTGAGCCCAGTTTCAAAAAAAACATTGTTAGGAGGGAGTGCTTTTTTTTGAACGAAGTACATTGGGCAAAAAGGGTGTAACGGGTTAAACCATTGGCGAAATGGCATCGTAAAGTATTGGCTTACAATATAATGTCTCGTAAATCGGTTCGTGATGGGAACCTTCGTGAATCTGCTCCGCTTTAACTGAAACATCCTTCTTTAATGCAGTCTCTGATTTCCGATCCCTCTAGTTGCAAGGCCATCCATTCTCCTTAGTTTTGTCCGTTCTGGTTCGATCCAGAACGATCAAATTATCAAAACGTCATTCGGGCTGCTGGGCTTGTGAACAATTTTGTTTTAGTATGCACAACGCTGCTGAAACAGACTACAGGTTGAAATGATGCGAAACGCTCTAAGGACCGGTTCAAAACAAGCGCACAACTAAATAGATTTTAAAGCGCTCGTGTTACTCATCACCGAATTGTAATAGTTTTCCCTAATTCTTTTAAATCATGCAAAAGGGTTTCCCTCATTTCACATCACAGACATTTAATTTCTCTATTCAGTTCATTCAGGCCCTGTTTCCATGCCCGACATACTTTCAATAGGTTAATGTCCCTATGTGTGTGCAAGACAGTAGGACAATCATATATGCGGGAAACAATGACAGTGTTAATTAACTAGGGTGGCCGACGTGTTTCTCTTTTGAGGCATTACTTCATCTACTTTCTTTTCACTGAAAACGGAAAAAGATGATGGATGGTTCAATGTCCCGATATAGAAACCATATGTGATTTTCCGTCTGGTTTGATCAAATAATGTTTACCTGCCACATCAATGGAATCACAAGGCATGAAGATATTACACTATGGCTTCGTTTAACATGTAATCACTCTTTTTTCGAATCACTAAAATAGGAAAATTTCCTTCACCTACCTGGTGAGCCGCAGGCTTTTGAAGAGTTATCAGTAACTCTGTGTGTAGGGTTCCTTCAAGAAAATTTAACCTTTTTCTTACTCAAATTTGTGCTTCATAGGCGTCCTGGTTGGCTGTGTTTCGGTTGGGAGACCCTTCTCGGGGCACCTGCAGGACATCGCTAACACCATCCAGAAACGTTAATGGTGGAGATCAGGAGAAACAGGCAGTCTTAATAGTGTTCCGCACAATAAACTGCTTTTCACTCGCCAGAATTGGTCGTGCAAGTCATCGTCCTCAAGTTTTACAGATTTACTGATTTAGGGTTTCAATTTCATCATTTTCGATAACCCGTTCAATCCAGCAACTCGGCAACTGTTAAAAGTGGAGTGCATTCGTATACTTCTGAGGCTATTAGCGTTCCTCTCGAAGTCCTGCCTTATGAATCCATGTTCTTCCAGTGGGACAAATCGGGTGGGACAACCAGCTGGTGACCGAGGATGGGCGCTCGACGACCGTGGACAGTCGGATCATTTATCTTAAGTAGTCCTAAAGCTCCACGAAAGACCGTATGGCTACCAGACTCTAGGCTGTATTTTTGTACTTTGACAGGCAGAAATAGCCAGTACAACTAATCTTTTCGGAAGCCGACAGTAGCGCAAATGGTAGCTGATTGAATTCCAAACCTAAGAGCTTGGTAATCACGGTTAGCTGTACGAGGCCAGCGAGAAACCCAGTGGATTAGGATGTTTTTTCATTCCAGAGAAGGATCATTTGCAGCGCAAACAAATGTTAGCCCAGGATATCGCATCTATCCACGGAAGAGTCAGTATGCCAAAATTTTATCAAATTTCTGTATTGCGTGCATGGGGCGCCAGTCAAGACCAATGCGATTCATTTTGTCAGAGCGAGGAGGAACTTAATTGGCTCTCTGTACATTGGAATGAATGGCTAAGTAAGTTACACACCAGAACGACCGGACACCTAACATGGAGGGTGCCATCGTATTCGACCATCCAATGAACTGGGTTCACAGTTCATTCGGGTTGGGTGACACGAACCCGGATCTGCTCACATTGACAAACCAGTGTATACTGGACTTCTCTGGGATAAACTATCTGTTCATTATAGGAATAGGGTGGAATATTTTTGAGCGGTTGGTTTGATTGGCTGTGTTGTTCACTACCTACAATTTGCATTGTCAGTTGTAAAGTTGCCTGTCTTTAGTATCGCAGGTGATGAGGTTACAACGTATCATCAGCAAACTGCCATCTGTGTCTCCCTTCCTATTCTGATTCTCATTATTTTTATTGGGCTATGATATCTAGATAAAAAGAGAGAGAGAGACAAGTTCACTGCACATGGTCAAACCGAGAAGCCCTAAACGGATTAGATAAAGGGTCGAACCAAATAGGTACTTCTGAAAAGGTCAGGAAGGAATGAGAAGCCTAATCTCATTCTCAGGCTAATTTGGTTCTAATGGAATCCAGTTAGATCTTTCTATCATGATGTGTCTCCACTGAATGTGTTGCACAAATGCTGCCTCATATTTCAGTTAGAATTCCGTTTAAAACCAATGAGTGCTGATTGGGTGCAACTTGCATCCAAGGAGAACCTGAGTTTGACGGAAACTTGGGGGCTGCGCCGCAAGAAGGATGACACTGGTCGTGGGCTGTCGAAGAGTTTTCAGCAGCCTTTCGACTAGTATATTCGGCCACCAAAAGATGACCTGTTAACCAAAACGGTCCCATCATGGAGAAAACTCATTATTTTATTTAAAAACACGACCACTTATAGAAACTAACAACTTTTTTATTTTCAATCAATTGGAAAATATTTGGGACCGATTGGGAAGTCATCGTTTCAGAGGGGTTTGGTAAACAATCGGTGGATTTATTGCTGGGCAACGTTTCGCTTTTGACACGAAAGCTTCGTCAGGCCAAATGAGTAAGTAAGTAGGATGATTGGGTTTTAAGGCAGTCAGGGAACCAATCCGTGAGATTCCTTATGACTAGTGACGTGATCAGTGCTGGGTGTTCAGTCTGATGTTCCTGTTTGTTGATTAGTGGGCCTGACGAAGCTTTTGTGTCAAAAGCGAAACGTTGCTCAGCAATAAATCCACCGATTGTTTACCAAGCCCTCTGAAACTTTTTTATTTCTTATTATCCGTCTAATCTGTATCATACTTTTGCGCAGATAAGGCCAATGACTTTATTCGTCACAGGCGGTAAGTTTACCCATCCGATTTATTAGGCAGTAAAATTAGTCGAAACGAACTACTCTTAAAGTCAGTATGTGAGTAATCATCAAGTTGTAAACAAAAGCTTTCCTGACCATTTCCTCTGAGCTTATCAGGTTGGACCTAGGAAAAATAAAAGGGGTTCCTTTCACTCAGATTGCGGGATCAAACAGCCTCCCCTCATTTACCTTGGATGGGACTAACCAAAAGTCTTAGGGTATGACTCTAACCTTAAGTCCAGCATCAAGACTGACATATATTACTCAACTATTTGGATGAAACTACTTTATGAGGAACTCCGCGGCCAACTTCAAAAATAGTTTGAGCACCGTATGGATACTGCATACACATGACCCTGTAAATTCATGTGGATTGTCGCAAGTGTGCATGTGATTCCGTCCACCCTCTTACCCACATGAGAGCAGGTCTGAAGCAAATGTGTGTTGCCTTCCAAAATAATTTTAGCCGAGCCTATTCTCTAAGCGCATCACTAGCACTCGATCGTCAGACATAACAAAACATTTGGTTCTTCCAGGAATCTTAGGCTGCACTTTTTTGCGAACACCTGGGTCTTGTCAATCCAAACAAACATATCCGTAAAAAGTGACCCAGATACGGCGACATAGCGAATGCACCAAAAAGTACACCAACTGAAACGTAATTTACTAAGATGTTCACGATGACATTTCATTTGAATGCGTGTCTCGGTTTTTTTTGCTTGTAACACTCAATCCTATTTTTACCGTCAGATTTCGATGGAGATAAAACACCGAAAATGAGAAATCCCAGTAACGGCTATCAACAGTTAATAAAAGTGATCATCCTGTTGTATTATATATTTTTAGCATAGATTCTGATGAGCCAACAAGTAGGTAGCGCCAAACAAAAGATAGCGCATTCATACATATAACTTCTTAATTGGGTGACTCCTCAGCTGTCTTGCCCATCTAACCGCGGAGGAAGTTTGAACAATGTCAGTCGAATTCTAATCCACCCTGTTCCATCACGGTATAAAGCAGCTGATTTACTGTGACGCCGTTACAGTTAGCCGGCCAGGAATCGAACCATGGATGTGTGGGTTTATTAAAGATGAGTGATTCATTCTTTTTTTGCCATGTTTTCATGTGAATCGTTGAATGACTGATCTTGTAGCATCCAGTTGGGATCCCGGTTTTGTTTTTAGGACTCATCGCGCTCAGTATCTCTAGAAAACTCAAATTTGGCAGATTTTCCAGTCCCTCTCTGTGAGTGAAATGATTCGCTGAAGAGTCCCAATTCAATCTGTCACACTAATTTACTCGTGATTGTCTTCCCCATTAACTAATTAGATACAATTAATAGAACGCTTCTAATTTCTCACTCATTATGATGGCTCGATATGTCCCGGTGTCTGGGAATCCATGAGTGTGTGTGAACTTGGCGAATTTTTTTACCTGCTTTTGAAGACTAACATGGTCGAGATGCTTGGCTAAGATGAAAACGCATCAACATACGGACGATCTTCAACTATGATAGGTCTCAAAATGCGCGAAAAAGGCCACCTTGTGTCCTTCATCCTCGAATGCATGCAGTCAACTACGTGGTTTGCATACCACGTACATTCATCGGTCCTTCGTACCACCAAGTTGTGCTCCCGATTACTGATACAGCAGTAACTGAGTCAGACAGATTGAATCCATTTGTGGACACCGCTTTTTGTCACCAGTGACACCGAATTCTTTCTATTTTTTCTCCAACAGTGAACGATCCGAAACAATATTCGGTCTTGCTACAAACTCATTATTTTTTGTCCGCTACAAGCTCAAAATTCTGGCGCTCGTAACCAAATGCAAGAGAAGTTAGGTTAGAAGCAGGGCTATGCCAAACTATATTCCGCCATGATTTTGGTGGAGTAATAGCTACTTTTGTGAGATCAGTACGCCCAGGAAAAACTGAGCAAGAACGGAGACAGCAAAAACGGCTTTGGTCCTACAAATGACTGAAAGCAGCTAACAAAAGGGTATTTCATTTCATTTTGTTGGAACCGTTCCTAAGGAAGTAGGATGAACCAGTAGACGATTTGCCACTGTTTTTTTTACCTGTGACTATACTTCAGTTGTATACCTAGAAGTTGAACAAGATTGAACACTCCTGAAGCACTTTTTACTAACAAATTCAGCAGGACAGGAAAAATTGGCTCTTTCATCGACAGAGTTGTAAGTGGATGCTGTCAGTTGTTGTGGAAACACTGCTAAGGGTGACACTTCCAGCCTTACGGTCGTATAGAAGAAATTCGTGTCACGGAAAGATCGTTAGAATTCGAAGACATCATAAACGAGGGACTAAGCTGGGTTCCAGCTGAGTCTCCCGCAAAACTAAATCGGTTTGCGAATAAGTGCATTTCGCTGATTTCGTGCAATTTGTGTTCATGTGGTATATCAGGTTGACGGGAACTCTAGGACCGCGCCTATATGGTGAGCCCCAAGAAGGGCAAAACCGGTCATGGACTGTCGGAGAATTTTCAGCAACCTTACGACTATGCACGAAAGTACTACACTTTCGAGCACAAATTTCCAGTAAACACAAACAACAGTATTTGCAACTGCATACTCACAGGATACCGCGTGATGTCATTCCATCCCTGTTTTTTTCGATATCGGTGGGAAAGAGATTCACCGAAGGTGCATTAGAAAAAAGTACGGAGGGATCTTCATTCGTCCTCATGCTGTCATTCATGCTGACGTGAGCGCATAAGTGAAACGATGGTCAGCTCTTCCGTAGATTCCACAGAGAATGGTTGGGGGTCACTTTGTACATTAATCAGACACTTCCAGGAACAACTCTTGCACATATGGTACTATGGTAAATAGACAGCGAAGCCGGGCATGAAATTCACTTCGAATATTTTCATGCTGACTGCAAAGTGAGCAGTTCATGAAAACAGGGATGTTTTTAGGTCAGTTGAAGCGGGTCAGGCAAAAGCTGATTCACTTCAGCAACCCTCCACTGAATTAGTAAATTCTAGCTTTTCCATTATATAAACTTAAATTGACCACCAATGGGAATTTGGTTAATTTCAAATCAGGAAGAATTCTGTGCCTTATATGTCTTACCTTTCTGTAAATTATGGGTCTGCACAACCTGCCTAGATTTTTGAGACTGAACTGCAGAACAGCAGCTCCATATACTAAAGACCAATGAATGCGTTCACGTAGTTCAGTCTAGACTATTGTTTACTCACTTCGATCCACAGAACATCCCATCCGCTACCGGTGAACGACTGACTCCTTACTTTTTTCCCACCAATCCGACTGCGTCAACGCCAGGTGATTTCAAAGTAGACCATGTCCAACACTCCCTTAAACTGCTTCTGGATCAATTCATGCAACCATATTGCTGACTGGCAGACAGGTATCGACTATCAGTCGAATAGCATGTGTGGTTCTGAAGTCGATAGACATAGTTTACCTTTGTAATCAACTTTAGAAGAACGACAGTCCCCTCTTCCGAAGGAATCGATCTTTTCATTGAACGGCACTCATTTTCCTGAAGGGTAACCGCCTTGTCCAATTGTCAGTCACTAAACTGCTTCTCAAAATTAGATATCCACAGCCAACACTCCCGTCTTTCGAAATGACGACCGGACTTCATGCTAAAAAATCCCCTCTGAAAATTCAACTCAGGTATAACAATAAAAAAACCATGCCAACATTAATAGCCTTCTTATTTCTCGTCGTTTTGAAATTTAGCACGATCTGCTGCTAGTCATAATTTTATATGCAGTTTTAAAGCTATTTGTGTATTCTGACTCTACCTATAAACACCCTCAGAACTAATGCTTAGCGGGAGCCACTTGTGTGCCACCAAAAAGATTATTACACAAAAAAGACATTCTAATGTGCCAACAGAAACAACTGTACTTTGCAGTGGTTTGCTATGTAGCGAATTGTCTTGAATTATCTAGAGGAACTTTCGGCTTTACTACCCTCAGTTTGCATGGCACGGCATGGGCGACACGTTACCATACCACTACCTGTCATAAACAGAGATATTCTACTGGCTCAGGTAAGCCTACTAGAATCCGCTGCAGTCACGAAATGGCGGAGGAACAATGTTGATAGCATCAGCTAATTAGGAAAACGGTCGACGAACAAGCTGAGTCGGTGGCGTAAGGCACTGCCACAGCGATGCTCCTTATTGAAGAGGGAATGAAACAGAATTAAGAAATCGTGAAACGTTTTCTGAGTGGAACGGAGAGAGTTAGTTTAGGGGGTTGCTTCTCTGAAAGGTACGTCTTTTCCCGGAATTATTTCACTGAAGAAAATTATGTCAACAGAGAAGGGAAAACTCGGCGGACCTGACCGCTGGCATTTCCGGTTCAACTGTGCATCTTTGAACTGTCTCAGATGTGATCAATATGGGCTCATATTGTGCTATCTAAGCTGACTTGATTGTTGTATACCATAAGGTTGCAGCAATGTCCAAGGGACACAGCTAAGTTCAATGCAAATACGTAAACCACACACCATTCATCTGAAAACGACGGCAATTTACTGTTTGCTTGTTGAGATATTTTTCCGATGAAAGTTAACTGAGATTTTCATCCCTAATCATTCTTTATGGTTGTGGTAGAAGTCCCTGGGTACATCACTGGAGCGTTTATTTCATCGAAAGCCCTGGTTAGTCCCTCAGATTGTGTGTTGCTGGGAAATGAGACAGGGACAGTGTATGAAAAAACTTGCTGTGAACTCGATTAAAATGTTTTGAGCAAACTGACGCGAAGAATAAATACATTGGTCCGAACGGTAGACACAGGAGGGCATGCCTACTCCGGTTGACAAATAACTTGGGTATTTTTTTCACTGATGACGATGCGTGTTCGACCTGAGATTTTCATACTGATGAGACAAACAGATCGTTTTCAAAGAAACAAGGTTGCTACATAAGGGAATACAGTTTGGTTTCTGAGTCTGAAAGGACATACAACAGACCTTTCTACATGAACGTGGTGGGTTTGTGTGAAAATCCATAAACACAATTTTCTGAGTGTGGACAAATGGATGCGATGCGGTATTTTCAATCACTGTTCCATGATTCTGTTCACTGAGCTGCACTGACCACAGAAAGTGCAAGTGCATTAATGACGTCGACTGCGGCATCTACCAATGTCTCACTTTGAATGAAACGTACCTATGGCTTGCAGTCTTAGTTGAGGAGATCACGAACCATGGAAGATCGTTTACTTTATCAAGTGTACTTGAAAAGGCTCTATAAATTCCATAAAATTTTCCCTTTCGAAACTCAGAAAATGTAATGGCAACTTGGCAACTTGGGTAAAAACGAGGTGAACGAAATTCAGAAATTCTTAGTGCACTGCGACCAACGAGTATTTTTACGCGACAATGAAGTCTCCACAATGTTACTGCAGTTCTTCGACTGCGACACCGTTTGACAGTTTTGGTAACCTGGGCTACTGTCCGAGACGCTGAGAGAATGACAACAAAATAAAAACACAGACGATGAGTTTGAAAACCCAGTAGGAAAAATTCAAGAAATCGACCCAATCTAAGTCGCAAACTCCGTGTTCATGGGAAAATTGAGTGTGGAAGTCCTCCAATATACATTCATCGCAAAGGAACATCTTACTTGACACTAACTGAATGAGCGCATCTCAAGACGATTTTCAACAGACTGGTTCACAGTCAGCAACATATTCAAAACTGTTACTTCCGAACATTCATCACCCGTGACAGTCACCGGGAAAATGTAATCGCTGACTCCAAAACGTATACCTTTCACTTCCTTAACAAAACAAACTGCCCGAAATATTGCCGAAAACTATTCGGCAATCCACCACGTTTTAAAACGCTCCGGATCATCTGGTAGGCCTACCATACAAATTCCCAACAAGCTCATCTCGTATATAAATTCAGTTAACGGATAATTGCAGTTCGGCGCCCAAGTACCAAGCAACACTGAGGGAACTGCACACATCAAACCGACTCGGTGAGAAACCTACCGAGCGAGACACCGGCAAAAGCTGGTAATCGGCTGTCGAAAAGTTCCAGGCCAACCCACCAATGGCGTGTCCCCTCAAGCAAATACACTCCACCATCCACAATATACTGCCACTGGATCGTCAGGCGGCATTTGTGCAACACAATCAGTTGAGGATATCACAAACGAGAGATTCATTTGAGTCTCTGTTTAACACCAAGGTAATTCGCAAACTGTGCGCTTTGTTACCTACATTCCTCAGTGTTCACAAACCGCTCAAAGTTCTTCCAACTCTAAAAGCCATCGTTCCAGTGCCAGATGGGACAGGAGATCCTTCGTACGCAAATAATAGCGTCATCAACGAATATTCAATGCAAGTGCTTTCATTTTTTCAAACGTGATGCATCTTGCGAGTTCCCATGTGGTGTTGTTCAACATTTGGAGCAACATGTTTGCGGTCACGTAATTACTGGACGAGCTCTCGAATACTGTGATTGTAGCAGCCGTATGTTCCATGCGAAATAGCATTGTTCCAAGTAAGAACAATCTAACGTTCCCCGTCAGGCATGAAAATGTTTTAGGACTCTAGCTTGGTATCCTCAAGATTCTATTTCAAAACTTTCTCCATAGATGATGTGTTATACACGTCTGAATATATTTTATTGGTCGAATGCTTTTTTTCAATCAATAGAAAGCGCACGTTTTTGTACTACGCAGCAGTCAGGAACTGCAATTCCAAATTGCCTCTGGCAAAGTTTCATGCGTGTTTGCTGTCGGTTATCTCACAACTGTGAGCTGTCACACATACCACCAGCAGCTTGTCAAATACGCGTGTTCAAATAATTTCTCTCGGGAATTAAGTCTGCAAACAACCTATGTGTGTGGGGTACATTCCCTGTGTTCGTGTGTTTTCCATCGGTGCAAAAATGTCTGAGCAAAAGTCATAAAACTATTGTCGATATGACTCTCATGGTGGTCCACTAATTTTGCTAAATTGTATTCGTGACCTGTGGAAAGCCGTCTGTTCCGAACGGTCTTCTATGCTGATAAATGTTTTCGGGAAATCATCCTTTTTAATACTCTCAGGATGTCCCTCTTATGGAACGCCAAACATGAGACAGAATACATTGGAGCAACGACCAGCATGATATACCTTCTTCATTGTGGGAGAAATGTATTTCGTGAAAAACTTCTTGCTTGAGGGTAGCCTTAGATCCTGTGAACCAAGGATCCTATGAACAAAATACCTATCCCACAAAACCCCAAAACTGCAACCAAAATGTTACGCAGTGGGTTTCAAGCGTGTGCCAGCCTACCTGACTGGGGAGTCCTGACTGGCGGGTCAGTCGACGTCACAACCAGGACAGTTACTGGGTCGTCGTTCGATGAGTCGGGCACACCATCACATTGCTGAAGTGTGAACACGTTCGTCTGTTCAGACGTGAAAATTCATATGCGTCCAACATGCTTTGCTGGAGTAGTGATTACACGCTCGCCTCGCATGTCGGATGTCCGGGGTTCAAATCCCGACACGGTCTTTGGATATGCACTGCTGATGAGCTCTAATAAGGGCGAAACTCGAGTCCAGTGCTTTTCTTTGGTGTGGACTCACCGGAATAATTAGGTCAGAACAGGAGGACGGCCGTTCAAACGAGAGTGATGTGACTATGAACGAAATACCTACCCCGCAAAACCCCCAAAACGGCAACCAAAAAGTTACCCAGTGGGTTTCAAGCGTGTGCCAGCCTACCTGACTGGGGAGTCCTGACTGGCGGGTCAGTCGACGTCACAACCAGGACAGTTACTGGGTCGTCGTTCGATGAGTCGGGCACACCATCACATTGCTGAAGTGTGAACACGTTCGTCTGTTCAGACGTGAAAATTCATATGCGTCCAACATGCTTTGCTGGAGTAGTGATTACACGCTCGCCTCGCATGTCGGATGTCCGGGGTTCAAATCCCGACACGGTCTTTGGATATGCACTGCTGATGAGCTCTAATAAGGGCGAAACTCGAGTCCAGTGCTTTTCTTTGGTGTGGACTCACCGGAATAATTAGGTCAGAACAGGAGGACGGCCGTTCAAACGAGAGTGATGTGACTATGAACGAAATACCTACCCCGCAAAACCCCCAAAACGGCAACCAAAAAGTTACCCAGTGGGTTTCAAGCGTGTGCCAGCCTACCTGACTGGGGAGTCCTGACTGGCGGGTCAGTCGACGTCACAACCAGAACAGTTACTGGGTCGTCGTTCGATGAGTCGGGCAAAACCCCCAAAACTGCAATCTTAAATAACTCACTTGATACAGGTCTTCAGCAGTGCAAGCAGGCTTTGTTTTACAGAACATTCGTTAAGATCTGAATATTTCATGTATTCAGGGCACTCCAGAGGCATGCGATAAGCCATACATTGTCCGATATAATCACAGTCCTATTTTTTCAACCTTTGTGGTCAGTGGTATTGTGGCAAACAGTAGTTTCAAGATGTTGTGTGAGTCGAACAATGTAAACTGCAAAGGTGAGAAAAAACAATACCGTCATAAAATGCTCATTAAGTATCTGGGGAGTACTGGGAACAAAAAAGCTAAAAATGTTGTTTGGGGACAATGAGGACGAATGTCAACGCAGATTACGAAACGCCATCAACACTGAAAGTAAAATTCTTGAAATCCACGAGCCCTCAATTATTGATTTGCGTATATGGTTCTGATTTGGAAATTTACTTTCATTCTCACTTTCTGTTCCTCTTATGAAATGCTTTCGTAAGCTCAAAACTGGAGTTCTGCTTACAGACTTGGTCTTTTTTTGAGGAAAGATGTAGTTTGCATAAACAGGGAAACTGGAAACTGACTAAAACAGGGGATGACACTGCCAAGAGGAGATATCTAGCGCTTAAATTAAAATCCCTTAAAAGAGAGTCACAAGGAGTGGTCTGATAAAGGTAAGCCCAATCACGTAAACTACTCCATGGATTTGACTTTCTGAAGTCATTCGTTCTTGATAGAACGCTATTGAATTAACATTAAGAGAAAAGCAAGGCAGGGTTGTGGACTCTTGAGACCGACTCCCGCTGGAATCATCCGTGCAAAGGCACATACTGCATTGGAATAAATGTAAGATATGGCTGGGGAATCACTGTTATCCAAGCCATCGTAGTTCACCTGGGTGTCAAATCCTTGGGTCTGGTAGGCTGCATCGTTCAATCACAGCAGTTGTTAGATGATGCGGCCTGCTGCCGAAAAGCAAAAGGTATACCACTGCACGGTACTTGCCCGATCTATTGTATGTCTGGTCCCTGTTGACAATGATGGTAGCCTTGTTTCTCGTTTCATCTTCCCGCTCTAACACGAAGGGGAAGAAAGAAGAAAGTGGCAAAGTAGAAGACGAAGTAAAAAATAAAAAAAATGCTCGGTTATAACACCGTTTAAATGTGTGGCTGCCATACCACCCGAAGGCGAGGCACAATGGCAAAAAAATGCCGGTTATAACACCGTTTAAATGTGTGGCTGCCATACCACCCGAAGGCGAGGCACAATGGCTGAGGTACAGCTGGGTTGTCCGAGCCTTGACTAGAGAAGTAGAGGTGCAGAGGTTGACCTCGACATATCGACCTACCGGTCAGTAAGTTACCGAGTTCGAGCTCAGAGGAAAAAGAGAAAATTGGTAATCAAACCAAAACAAAGTTACGGAAGGATCCGATAAAAGCGACTGTTTGAGATATTCCCCAACTTGTTTTTCGTGCCCTTCAGCAGCGTGTTAAAAAATAGTCGAGGCAATGAGTAGGAAAAAACGGGATATAACAACACATAAAACGACGAAAATTCGGTGTCATTTTGATGGCATGGAATAAAAATGGCCTGAGTATATCTGTTCCTATCTTGGTGAAACGTTTTTCGTCGCATTCTGGGAGAAATCTGGCTTCTCAAACCTGACGTCGGGTGGGAACCATGAAGAATTTCGATTTTTCCACGCAAAGCCTAGTTTCATCAACCTGGTTTTTCTGGGTTTAAGCGTTGACACCCGGTCTAGTTACCCCCATTGCAGGTTGAGCAGACATAATATGGTCGAACCAAAACGAGGTTGTTTCTGCTCATTAGTGTAAGAATGAATTGGACTGCACCCTGCAAATCTCCCTGTTATCATTTTCAGGGTACTGTAATTTCTGACATTAGATTTTTGTTAATAATTTTGCCAGTTCAGTTCAGTGATTCGTAGGGTCGTAGTGACGTAAGTTCTGCTTGTTTATCATACCATGATACCTTCCCGTGAGAAGCTGACCCTACTCTCAGGCGTTCTGCCTTTTGGCGACCTTAAGAGAATAGTAGGACCAAGCATTTCACTATTTTATCATTTCTTCGGTTACTTAAGACAGTGAAGTGCGATGTCCTTGGAAGGTTGACGAAACGCTTGATGCTTTTTTTTCTGAACAACTGAAGGGATGATGATTATTGTTATTGATACGGCGTGTGAAATTATGAGGACACGAGTCCTTACAGAACTGTCTTCAAGTGTTTTTGAAAAGTAGACTAATATTGAAATCTTATGTGCGCATCGGTTGTCATTACAGTTCCACAAACAGCTATAGTGTAAATCAATAAGACTCCGATCCAGCACAAAAGTATTAGTATACAAAGTAGATGTTTCATCAGTCTCAAAGATGGCGGGAACAATGCGCAGCATATGAATGCCACTAGCGAAAGAAAACGCACTTTACAAGAAGGGAGGTGAAATGAGCTGGTACAAATCTGTTTCACTGTAAGCAATGGGGTGCCTTTTCAAAAAGACAGCAGCCTGGTCATCTAAAATGAAAGGCGTTTTGTGCATATTTCAACCCATAACTGTTCAGTTAGACAGAAAATAATAGGAGCTCATCCGACAGGCCTTTGTTTTGATTCCAATAACATCTCTAATCCCGTTAATTCAGGGCCACTAAAGGAACACTTTAGGTTGACGCATTGACACCAACAACCAGTTGTCCCGTAGAATTGCACAGTAAATAAAAGCTCACCAAAGTTTGATCGAGGTTAGCGAGATACATTCATTTGCAAACAAATTTGGTTTTGCGAGAAACTCACCTGGAACCCAGATGAATCTTTCGTTCGTGATGTTTGATCAAAATTGTTTCGTTTGACCGAAAATTGCACTTCAGGTACGTGGTGCAGGGTTGGTGACCTATTTAACCACATCATACGTACTTTCATGCTAAAAAAAGGAAGGTCTTTGCCATCCTGGGTGCTATATGAGCTAGGAGACGCGCAGCTCCATTCAGAGTTAAAATGCGTAGTATGTACAGCCCTACCCGCAGGGTATATCGGTGGAAAGTTGTGTCTTGTCCTAAAGGAGGTGAGTCTTGAAATACAGACAAGTCCTAGTGTTCTGGAAAACTCTCCGCTTATTTCTTGTGTCCAACGATGGAACGAACGGCTTAGAAATCATTGAAGGAAGGAAGCAGTTCAGAAGAATGGAAAATAAGGAGAACGCCGTTCTGAAAATCATGTTACTAAAAAACAGCATGTACCAAAGTCATTCTTATGTTTCTCCCTAGAAGAATATGCCTCTTTACAACGTCTACAAGCAAGCGTCCTCAAGTTCATTAGAAAATCAGTTGATGATGGAGGCGCTTCGACTGTCTTTCTGCTATCCATCCATAACCGTGGCTTACTACAGTTTTGGCAAAATCCGCTACTGACCAGAGGCTCAAGTGAATCTCAAATGAATATCTTTTGCACGATGTCCTTCTCCAACTCAATGCTCTTCACAAAGGCCACCTCATGTTTCCGGTTGGGACGATCTTCGAGATATCGTACATAGCAGATCTTCAGACTACAAGCTCCTAAGCTGCTACTCTAAGTTGTCTATCAGCAAAATGTGAGACGATGTGTAATAGGGGTTTTCTTAAGTTTTATAGAGAACTGAAACGAAGTGTTGACGGAAACTCGGTGACTGTGCCTACATAATAAACGCTGAGAAAGATAAAACCGGTCGTGGGCTACCGAAGAGTATTTGCAACTTTGAGTGGTTCATCAAGAGGAATAACGAACTTTATTTCCGATTTCTACCTATAAAACAGAAATAAAAATGTCGCTTTCAACAGAGTGTGGTTTTGACAGTCTCCAGGATGTGCGCTCTCTAAGGAGGCACGTTTTACTCGGATCCTACATTTGCGAAAGGTAGGTTATCTAGTTTGAGCCATAAAAATTCTAAAAGGCGTAGTACGTTACTTATAGGGTTGTTGAAAACTCTACGAACCAACGACCAGTTTCGCCCTGCTTGAGGCTCATTAGGAAGGTGCCGATTTGCCGTCAAACTTGCACCCACATTGGGCGTAATTTGCCAGATACTCTCATTTGCATGCAAATTTGGTTTTGACGGGGAACTCAGCTCAGTGCAGCCAAATCTGTCGTTTGTAATTAATGCAATTCGGGTTGACGGAAACTCAGGGACTGAGCCTAACTGATGAGCCCCAAGGAGGGCGAAACCGGTCGTGGACTGTCAGAGTTTCTAGAAGCCCTTTTAATAATGCATTACGTCTATATAGTGTATCTTGACATTTCGAATATCGTACAAACTCAAACATGAGGCGGCCTGGTGTAGCACATTCCCTCAATGTTGTTCGGTACTTGGGCGTCGAACTGTAATCATATGTGGCGATAAACACTCATTTGTCGAATGAATTTAAATACGAGATGGGCTTGTGGGGAACTTGGATGGTAGACCTACCAGATGATCCGGGAGCGTTCTGAAAGCAGTGGTGGATCGTCGAATGGTTTACAGCGACCTTGTGATCAATATTTTTTCTAGTGAAAAGTACTATTACTAGCGTTTTGCTTATTAAGGCGCAAATTCGACTGTTTCAGACTCGTTTAAACTATCTTCTTTGATGCTGGGTTGATATTTTCGGATATATTTAAGGATATTTGAAAGGGTGGATCCCATTCGGAACGATCACATACTTGATCACCTAGCGGGTAGTGCGGTCCTCGTAGGAGCGTACACCTTTTAATGGAACTTCCATTTGAGAATAATATTGTATGAATGATGGGTTGTTCCCATCGTTCGCGGTTTGCTGGTGATAGAATGTGTATAAACCGAACTGGCCTGTTACCTTGAACGGGGACATAATGACCTATGCACTGAAAAGTCCGAGGATCACCGTTCCAACGCCGGGTTGTTTGATGAGACCATGTATGTTCATATGTCTACCCTGCCGCCTCTGTGCTGGACATTACAGCACACGCCGGCCTGTATCCCGGGACCAAAACGGCCTATTTTTATAAAGCAGATACGGTGTTAACCAGCTGTCCTTTTATATGCCTATGCAAAATGCAGTTGAACTTTCTAATTGTTGTGAAAGCTTTCGAGTTTAGGATAACGGCAAGAGTGCACTACTCTCATAGAGAGAGTTTTCACAAACCAGAATTATCGCCTTTATGAGGAATTCATCAAAAACTGTCAGTCTAAACAGAAATGCTGATGGAAAGAGATATGACAACCCCACTGAGAGATGGCCTCTTTCCTTTCCCACCAAAATGTGAACGAAAGAATAGCCGCTGCGGTCTTTGTATAGGAGTGGCTTCTTTCTTGGAGGATCAGTCTATTTAGCTTCAGAATGGTGAACAGTATAGCGTCCGTTTTATCTGAATGGTCACTTCACATTTAATTTGATTATATGTTGATTTGTTGGGTGATAATTGGGCGATTATTTAACCAGTTATCAAAAGATCTCCTGAAGACTGACAGCCACAAGAATCCATTTAAACTCAAGCTTCATGGAGTGTAAGGAGAGGCACATTCATTTACAACACCCGATCACTTGAAATATCTCAAAATGAGCACTGCTCACAAAGGGGCAGAGGAATGTAGCATATGCGAAGGGTCAAGGTTAAACCGCGTCTTAAACTCTCCATTCATTTAGGTCTAATTTTCGGGGTGACATTGTCAGTCTTCACACAGTGGTCGCTTGCAATGCTCTCTTTATTCACATGTGATTTCCTACTAAGTCCGCGCGTCGTTATGTTTTAACTTTTGAATAGGATCAGGAAATCCATAATTTTGGGAATACTTGCGATTGAAATTAAGTTTCAGTGAAGATTCCACAAAGTGAGCAAATTCAGTGTGTGCTGAAAAACCAAAAAAGCTGTTTCATCTTTGCGGAGACGAAACAGCAACATCTCGAGAATCTGTCGAAGAAAAGGATCTATGACCTTTCTCTTAATAATTGAGTAGTATGCCTACACAAAAAAGGAGTTATTTGTAGGGCATCTTTGAAAACTACTGCAATATTGAACACGAAACTTTTTTGAAAATTTATGTCGAGACTGACAACCATCCTCTTAAAAATGTCAAAAGAATAGGGGACTACTCATAGTTTTGCCTTTGTCTCAGCTCGGTTGAAAAAATAGTAAGCTATGTGAATGCTGGCGAGATTTTTCACTTTACTCACTTTATTACTAGTTACCAAATAGCGTAGTTTATTGCTCACCAAATGACAACATAGCAAAACTTGGAACAACAATAGTTCTATCACGAACGGGTTTGAAGTCGTTCGTCAGTCTGGCTTAATTTGAAGTTCGCACGATACACAATAAACGAGATTGTAATTCAGAGAAAATATAGTCTTTTCGGTTATGAAGTCTATGAGCAGCCAAACAGTAGGGTATGTTTTTAATGAGGAGTCGCTAAAACAGGTAATCATTTTCATAAAGGAGACTACTCATAAAGTTGCTGAAAATTCTTCGACAGCCCACGACCGTTTCGCCCTTCTTGGGACTCACCATGTGGGCGCGGTCCTCGAGTTTCCGTCAACATTATGTTCTACTTGAGTATCTCGAGAAAACCAAATTGATTTGCAAATGAGTTTATTTCTCGAAAACAGTTCAATTCGGGTTCAAGTAGAACATGAGGTTGACGGACACTCGGGGACTGCGCCTACCTGATGAGCCCCGAAAAGGGCGAAACCGATCGTGGGCTGTCGAAGAGTTTTCATCAACCTTGTGAGTAGTTTCCTTTATGAAAACACACACATAGCGTGCCAACTGAAACATGAGGTAGCCTGTGTGCAGCACATTCAGTTGTAGAATATCCTAAACGAGAGTTTCAGTTGAGTCTCTTGTGAAAACCAAATTGATTCGCAAATGAGTGCATTTCTCGAGGCAGTCATTTGCTATAAAAGAAAATTTCCTATAAAACACTCTCATTTTAGGTAAATTTTGCGTTTTAAAATGCATTTTCTTGAAGCCACCAGTGCCAAGAATTGGGAAGCAGTGCACTAGGTTTGAAGACGCTGACTGTAGTCCATTTCATTTCGTATACATTTCATATGGGGATGAAAGATTCAGTGGCGTTGTCCGGTTCCTCTGTAGCAAAGTACAGTCCAATTACTTCACTAGGTGCCCCTACGTGTCACTTTGGACGGTACTGTAAAACAAGGGAAGCTCAGCTTGTGGCGCAGTAAATAGAGTATCGTGTTATCTTTACTGACACTTGTCCGTGAGTTATAAGTGTGGCAACATTTACTTTTCAAAATGAAAGAATTCTGAGTCCCTTGTTGTTGATTAATCGAAGATATAGCTATCTAAATTTGGCTGATTTTGTGGATAAGCATGGCACACCTTACAGACCAAGCTGTTAAACGAAACAGAACCTATTGCAAGAAATTGTTCATACACTTCTCTCTAGCCTGGGACAGATGAGGTCAATGTTGACCTTCATGAAAGTTAATGTAGGGCATCCCCATGGTAAAATGCGTTTCTGTTCTGCATTCCACCGATATTCAGCTGGGAAGGTTTCCGCTTCTGTCGTCGAAAAATTCTCTCCCCACATAGGTACAGTACAGTTCAAACGGCCCCGTTTGCCCAAACAATGAACGCAGCTTATATTTGCTCAAGTTTGTTCTCAGCAATAAAGCTCCCTATGTCGTTTTCTTTCAGATGTTTTTTTCACCAACTCAGACGTCAGCATTAAATGGGGCCCTATATGTTTTATTGTCCATATAATGTTACAGAACACTCAATTCGTTTTGTTATTGCCACTCAGTAAATTGGCCTTAAAAGCGTTCATTTGTTCCATGGCAAACTCAGTTTACCTCGTAATATATAGATATGATCACCCCTGCCCCCAGAAGATAGATTGTTATAGACCTCCAGCTGTCTGTTTGAGAAAATTTAAAGCATTGAAAATGGTTAAGTCTGACTGGTTTTCTAGCAGACTGACAGTGCGTGCCTGTGTCTAATCGTATAGTCGAACCATTATTCGGTTGTGTACGACCGTGGGCGGTGACCATGTTGGAAGGAGAGTGGCTAGTGAATACAGACAGGGGTAACGATAGTATATCATTACTAATTGACTGACATGTACGTTTTGCTAGCTTGATTTCGCTTGACCGTTGATGGAGCCCAGGTGTGTTCGAGCTTGGACAAACAAATGGTAGGCAGGTAGCAAATGATGCTGATCCACGTCTAAGGTCATCGCAAAAACTAGGCCAACCTCACCTCCACCCCTTAGTTCCCAGCTGTGCGTGGACTGATATAAGTGACATGGAACAAAGCTTCCTAAGGGATTTCTAGCCTGGGCGTGTCAGTGTTTAGTAGTTAGAAAGGCACGAGCAACTCGATTGCGGATCTCCGTAAATGTGCACACCTGTTCGTTTTCAGTTTTATGTATGCATGTGTGTGTGTTTGTGTGTACGGTTTTCTGTGCGGGAGCACTCGTGCCATTTTCTCAGACGAACTGCTATACGAGTCTCAAACTAATTCAGCTTAACACAGCGTAATGAAAGATTCGGTCAGCAGTCATCCCTTCAACTCAAATTCGCGTGTGTGGGTGGGTGGTTTCTTATGAAGACTTGACGGACACTGATGACGACGATTTTCGTATGCTTTTACTACAGTGGTCTGAAAACATGACAGACAATCGAAACTGAGGATTTTCGAACATCAAAAGGTTTCTGTCTTTTCTGCTAATGTGCAAAGTTCTTAATAATACTGAATAGTTATCTCTTGATAGCAGGAGAATTGAACCCTTCCAAACTACTGTAAATTTCACATGGATCATGGGGAAAAAATCGGGAGCCAAAATATAGTTGCCGGATTGGTTTCAAAGTCGACATAAACGTCCCTACATGAAAACCTAAGTCAACCAAACCCCATCCACACAGAAGGTTCGATATAGGACCGAACGGATACCTTTCTAGTAATTGACTGCCCCTGTTTAACCGTGCTTGAAACGTGACCAACCAACGACTGTTCAAATAATATGGTCTGTTTCGCTTCCTGGTCAGCTGCATGCAGAACCCCACAGTGTCTTCCCAAATATCACTGCCCTACATCGTAGTAACGTGGGTGCTAAAATCGAACTTCTGGCTTCATGAAGTGACACACTGGAGCAGTGCCAGTGTGGTCAGTAAAATGGACGTCACAACATGCTGGGTTTGTAAGTGAATGCACTACCGCATTTGTTCTCCCACTTTCTATTCAGTTGAACCAACAGCCTATTGCCTGATGAGCAGCAAACTAACACGATACGGATGACTGAGGCCTTCGACGGACCACAACAGCCCCGTCGGATTCACTGGCATTCATTCCGTGGATATTTTATGGAACGGGGAACCTGGCCCACTACGTCCAGATGAGCAATGACGCAAAAGCACAGAGATCACTTGGGTTTTGATTTGCACAGGAAGTGGAAACAGCGCAAAACAAACGGTAATAAATGCCCGGTCTGATGTGTTAGAATGCAGACTTGTGGAGATACAGCCTGTGCCAGTCCATTTCAGTGAAGGAAACGTACTTCACACTGTTTATGCAATGTTGATGTGACCTGTAAATGAGCATAGCACCTGAAGTGCAAAGTGATAGGAATGGAGATCCCCAGAAATCAGCTGAGCAAACAAAACCTGACGAGTGCCATCAATGCTTCGGAAACAAATCAACCTAACTTGGTGGTTCATTGCCATTCATTGTTCCCTATTTTATCGACCTCCAAGCTTACGTCAAATTTCGTAGATATACACTACGCTATGCTCATCTTTTTCGGGGTAACTTTTAAGTCACTGCACATTCATACGTTTTTCTGTATTCTGAAAGCTTCATTGTGTAATGAACCCATTTGAGGTTTTCAGAGATGACTACTGTTTAAGCATAATGCAGCAGTACTCAATTCGATTGTGAACTTATCGAGATCCTCTGACGTTCGGTACGTTCTAAGTGAAATATTCCCAACAAGGTAGTTGATCGAAACCCACTTGAACAACATTATCTGGGCTTTCTCGTCTCAACTGTTCACTCTATTCAAATGAACATCTAGAGACTGACTGTACAGATCAGCATCTACGAGACAAGCCAATTTCAAACAGAAACAATGACATGCAATTCCTCATAGGTGGCCAGAAGACGGATCTGTGTGTCGTAATGAGCTTTGCTGGTATGTATCCTCTTGAAAACACGGGGGATGACATTTCAACAGGTTGTCATGTTGTGGTTGTCGTTGACACAAATAGTTCTACCCTCAGCTCATTCACCGCCTTGAAGTTCCTTATAATTTCTTGAAAGAAATTTCGAACCTAACAGAACTTTTTCTACACTCATTAGCAAACTAATTTGGTTTTTCGAGAATCCAGCTGAATCTCTCGAAAAACCAAATTAGTTTGAAAATGAGTGTATTTCGCTGATTTCGTGCAATTTGGTTTCAAGTAGAACATAAGGTTGACGGAAACTCGGGGACTGCTCCAAGAAAGGCGAAACCGGTCGTGGGCTGTCGGGGAGTTTTCAGCAACCTTATGAGTAGTGCATTACAAGAACTTTTTCTACCTTAGAACAACGTTGACTTTGATCCAATAACGCTAACTAGGCTTCTCCAAGCTTTTTTCTTATTGTGGTGGTTTCATCAGTCGAATGCCACCCTTTCTTGAAATTCTCGCCCATTTGTATCCTCCCTCCTAATCATAATGGAATTTTGACTTTTACATTTGACTTCCTGAATCACAAATTGGCAATTATTTTATTATCGGGGACTTTCTTTGTGCATTTCACTCTTGAAGTGCCTTTTCAAAAATGGCGGGCTAAATCGAAAACGCTGAATTCCGCAGTAATGTAATCCCATCTTCGCTTATCCAAACTGACCACCAGTTTCGGCCCACGCCATTAATTCGGACTTATACCCAGTTCCAAATCCGCTTATCGGAACATTAAAGCAAAGACATATGCACTACTCATAAAGTTGTTGAAATTTCTACGACATCCAACGACCGGCTTCGCCCTTTTTGGGCATCATCAGGTAGGCGCAGTTCCTGAGTTTTCGGGATCCTTATGAGTAGTGTATTACGTCTATGCAATGTATCACGGCCTGGTGCAACACATTCCGTTGCTTAAAAACATCATAAACGGGGAATTCAACTGGGTTCCAAGTGAGCCTCCCGTCAAAACCAAATTGCTATGCAAATGAGTGTATTTCGCTAAACTAACTGTAACTTACCCTGCAATTTCACCATTTGTTGGTCATTGGTTTTGAAGGTCATCTCCATGCAGAGAACGTTAAGTCTTTTCAACGATGATCCACTGGCCTGATTTTCGCCTTACACTCTGTACGCTCCGCCTGAGTTGTATTGCCGATATTTCATCTGTGTTTATCTATGTTTATCTGTGTTTGTTTTCGTAGGCTGTGTTGACCTAAATATAGTGTCCACCAAAAACTCATACTGAACGCTACTCGGATGACAAGTGCTGTAGAACAGCGGTACTGATGTGCTTGACTGTGATATTCATCTAAATACTGTTAGTGATTAGACTGGTACCGATAGACCTATCTGGAATAATGCACAGTTCAGGTAAAAATGAAGTGAGTTACTAAATCCGTGTGCGGTAGACATATTTACCGTCTTAGATAATACATGATAGCTGGCTAACCGAACAGACAAAGGATAACCTTATAAAATGCAACCATTATCGATGAAGGGAGTGACTCGAAGGGAAGTGTTATGACAAAGAAGCATTCCATTCCATATAGTGTGAACAGTAACATTTGATTCCTTTGTTACAACACGTCGGAAGCTGAAACAACCTCGTCCAGTCCATAAACGACCAAAAGAATAGGCAAACCACCCGGAGTTACATTGTTAAATACACCTCAAACTCACTCATGGCCATGAAGGCAAGATCCAATTAAGGTGGACACTAAGAAGTTGATTCCAGGGTTGACCCTTCTAAATGGGACTGTGTACACGAAATACACTCGTTCGAAAGTCGAATCGGTTTGGACAGGAAACTCAACTAAATCCGGCTGAATCTCTCGTTTATAACATTATTCAAGATATTACAGTATGTTTTCTTGACGAAACAGCTATTCATAAGGTTGCTGAAAAATCTTCGACAACCCACAGGGCGTTTTTTTGCCCTTTTTGGGGCTGACCAGAGAGACAGTCCCCGAGTTTCCGTCAACACTATGTGCCACGAATAGACCGTCTCAAGTTTCAGTTGGCACGATAACCCAGATATCGCACCGTATCCCCTTGACGGAACTTGCTAAGCATAACGTTGCTGAAATCTCTGGGACGTCCCACCACCGGTTTTGCCCTTCTTGAAGCCTAGCAGCTGGAGTCAGGTTGAGTCTCCAACTAAAACAAAACTACCATGCGTAATTTGTCAATGGCGCATAGTTTGGTTTTCAAGTAGAACATTTTGTTGACGGAAACTCGGGGACAGTCTCTCTAGTCAGCCCCAAAAAGGGCGAAAAACAGACTGTGGGTTGTCGAAGATTTTTCAGCAACCTTATGAATAGCTGTTCCGTTGAGAAAACATACTGTAATATCGTGAATATTACCTGAGATATGAGACACCTGAAAAACAATATAATAAACGAGGGATTTATCTAAATTTAGTTACTTTTCTGTGCGGAACAGCATTCACTAACCTGGATGCTATGTGTGATCAGTCAAAACGAAAACCAAATGTAAATTATTATCGACCTTTGGACTTGGCTGAGATAAAGTACGGTACTTGCTGTCGAAACCAAAATCATCAACCATTCATTTGCTATAAAAGAACAAAGCACAAAATGGGCGTCATATGATTCCATACCTAGTGTTCCACCTCAGAATCTTACAAAGCTAGCCGATGGTGTGATTGATATTCTTCAGTCAGCATTCGAATATTCACAACATTCAACCGGATAATGTTCAATTCACCAGGGTCTGGGACCTTTCGTACCACACACTTTTAGCTATTTCAGGGGTGCTTTTTGGTTATCACGTGAAGCTTCATGAGATAGACTTGATGGGGGAAAATTGATAGACAGGAGCAGGCGACCTCTTCTCAACTTCATGGTAGATATGCATTTCTTAGGGAATTTTGCTCCCTAACGGAAGCGAGGCGGCCCAAGTGGTTAGAGCGCGAATTTACTTACCGAAAGGTCCGTGGTACGAACCCGACCTCCGGCTCTCGACTTCCCCTGTCTAGGCTTGGGCAACCTGGCAGTATACCAGCCCTCATGCAACCTTCGGGTGGCATGGCATTTAGACACCGGAAGGGTGCTACAGCTGAACGACGAGCTCCCCAACAAATGAATAGAATAGAATAACTTAAATTGGCTTTGATAAGCCAAACAGATGAATCTTTCTCCTTTCGTTTATTGCCCAATGCAGTAGCGGACCGAACTACGATCCTTCATTGCTATCTGGACACTGAAAGAGCTATCAGTCACTTTTATATGTTTAGCCTTGTAAGCAATCCGTCTTAGTGGGCGAGACCTTTTAACTAACCCAAATCACATGTCTTCTTGATTCCGTCCCTCTTCATCACGAAGTTCATAATCCGTTTGTAACAAAGTGAGCCAAAATGAAAACCGACCGACGGGTGTAAATGTAATTTTGCGTGTATAAAACACCTCCATTGGGAGCTGCAGTGGTTCTCACTTCTACAGAGATGCGCAGAGTGAAGCGCTCATCATTCTGGGAGAAGTTACATTTCTTCAGAATATCTTAGATTTCCATAGACAGACGTAATTTTGTTACTGAGGTACTATAAAACTGGTTCACTTGTGCTTAGCTCAATCATAGAACGTCCTCAAAATAATCCGCCAACTGTCTTGTGTGACGTCTAGAGGCATTGAATTGAAATGTTTTGATGTTGTGCTGAGAATACACCTGTTCAACACAAGGAACTACTCTTGCCAAGGCTGGATTAGCATCGCGAGTGAGACGTAGGCTGTGTACGCTTCACTGCACGACATGAAACATTACCGTTAGGTGTTCTTAGAAATCACCGACGTAGTTTGAGACGTGGGCAAGTTGAGAACTCAAGCATGAGTGATTCAATAAGCAAACAGCCCCGTGTGAAACTGTCTTTGTCAGTCTACTTGCTTAGGCTTTGTCCATCATCAACGTGAATCTGGTCAGAGAGTGCTTTCCGAATGATGGATGAACTAGTCTGCTGGTGTTCGCCCCTTCTATCATCGTGTCACGATGAAGAACATCATAAAAATCAAGCACTCATTTAGTAGCTCCCTGTTGTTGTTTTAACACGCACCTATTCTTGCATGATTCTTGAGAATCTCCCTCTGTGATCAGAGATGCTGACAGAGCTGTGTGAAAGGACCGGACTGTATGTTGGACAACACGGTGTGTTGATTGGGAAAGACCCTATTCAATTTTCCATAAGCATGTTTACAGAACGCAAACTAAGCCAGGAAAATGCTCATTTACACTGGACCAGCACTAGTTTTACAATTTGCAGTGCTTTTAATGAACGTTTGATTAACGGAAGGCGACATCTGGTTCAAAGTATTAACTGGAACTTTCGAGTTCCTGGGGAAAGACAGATAAGATTTAAACATCAACACTACGGGATAACTCGTCTAAACAGAATCAGCTAACCCGTAAGTCTAGTAACTTAGACGACTACGCTTACACTCTCTCAGCAATTCATAATACCCACCCTGAAAAGTAGGTGCAAACCCGATGGGAGGCATTACTCAGGGGTTTTCGATGATATATCACAGAAGGTAATTAATGCGAAGTTTTCGTTTCAAAAGACTCAATATGTCGCTGTTGAGTCAACTCCATTAGAAATTGAATGGGAAGTGCGATCCATAAAAACAGGTGGGAAAGTTCTTGAGGCTGGGTAGAAAAATTTGGTCCTCAGTCACTAACCCTCAGTCGCGATTCTATCGTTGTTCCTCTTTTTCACAAAAATAATCGTCATTAAAGCCAACAAACACCGGCGCTTGGGCCACACAAAGAACTTTATTTTGCCTGTCCGTCCTACCATCGGGCGGCTTGCCGACAGCGACAAACCGACCGGACTCACACGCACGCACACGCGCCAGTTCGTGACACCTTGGACACATGTTGACAACAAAGCACATGTCTGTCGAATTCGTCAATAAGAGACGACATCTGGCAATGGCGTGGGGCAAGCAACCGAGCGAACGAACGAACGAACGAGCAAGCAAGCAAGCTGCTGAACAAGCGAGCGAACTGAAGCAGCAAATGCATGAACGCACCCGCTCCGCAGTTATCCCATGGCACGTGCTCTTTGGGAAGGTAATCGCTTTCGGCGTTGTCGCTCCTGTTGTGACGGTTCACAGGACAAACAACGCAATCACAACCGTGGTTGTCGTCTCATTTCACCTTCCACCCAACCCCCCAAAGGAAAATGATGAAAACAGACAAGACAATAACTGCACACCTGGTTCTTGAAAACTCCGGTCAGTCAGGCTGATGTCAGCACGCGTGGGAAGAAATCACCCTGTGCAAAGTTGCAACGCATGATTGGTGAGTGTGTGTGTGTGTGATAGCCATGGGATTTACAAGCTTTCCGAAACAGTATTACATAAGATCAAGTAAATTTCCGCAAACCTTACCCACTCATAAGTTAACCGATGCGTGATACGTGGTCTGGTCTTTTGCAGATTAATGGGATTCAACCCCTACATTACCTTCATTAATATATCCTACTAGAAGTTTGGACCTCTGTAGAATAATCGTTTACGTACATCAAAGCTTTCCATTGATGAAATAGTGGATACATAGACTACGGGTTTATCACAATACCATCTCGATCTATTTGATGAGCTTCAGCTCTATTACAGTCACAGTGACTGCTTTTCGGACCACAAACCACAGTAACGATTTTTATGTTATTAGCGTGAGTGTTTGGTTATTGTTTAGTTCAGTTGAATTAAACTACGATGTTTCTCAGCAGCCTCATTGGTCTTGTAATATGCTCACTCTGATGGAAGATATCCTATACCTCAAAATGTCCTTTGCAGCGAACTTAGTGAGATGAGTGGTGTTTTTCTCGGGAGAATTTGTCGGTAAACAAGCCCGAGATAGCTCAGCGGTTGATGTGCAATGCTACTAACGGAAACTTCATTGATTTTAACCCAATGCTGGTTTCTCGCTCGCTCTTCTCTAGGCTTGGATGATCTGAAGGTCTCAGCCCTTTGAGCTGCATAGCATCTATGCATCGTATGAGTGGGGCGGCTGAAGGACTATTTTGACAACTACACTCATTTGCATACCAAATTGGTTTTGACGGGAAGCCCATCTGGGAGCCAGCCGGATCTCACGTTTATGATGTGTTCAAACTGCTGAATGTTCTGTGGTTTTGACGGAAGCCCATCTGGGAGCCAGCCGGATCTCACGTTTATGATGTGTTCAAACTGCTGAATGTTCTGCACCAGGCCACCTTACGTTTCAGATTTCACGATCTTCGAGATATCGCGATGCATTGTATGGAAGTAATGCACTATTCATAAAGTTGCTGAAAACTGTTCGACAGCCCACGACCGGTTCCACCCTTCCTGAGGTTCACCAGATAGGCACAGTCTCCGAGTTTCCGTCAACCTCACTTTCTACTTGAACCCAAATTGAAAAAAGTATCATCATCTTATTGCTACTGAAATTACTGTAGGCTAGAGAAAAGCCACCCAGTTATAAGTTAGCGGGTTAGCTGCCTAAGAAACTAGTGTCTGTTTAGGCCTGCACACATCACAAACGAGAGATTCAGCTGGGTTCCAGGTGAGTTTCTCACAAAACCAAATTAGTTTGCAAACGCGTGCATTTCGAAAAGCATGTGCTTTAAAGCTGACATGCCATAATTGAGGTCGTTTGCCCACCAAAAGTGCCAGAACAGCTGAAACTAAGTAACACATCTTCCAAGCCGATTATTCTAAGCAAGTTGTGTTGAAATCGCACTTGAGATGTGGTAAACCACTACAAGCACTCTATTTTTGTGGATCAATCGTGTTCCGTCTTTGCACGAAGGTCCTGATAGATTCGTAATACTTAAACTGCTTGTGGAAAAACAATTGATTTGAATGGAATACAGAACGTCAAAATATTTTTGCACGAGATGCACTCATTTGGAAGTCTACAACTCTCTGACTACTAGAATAATTGCTAAAATGGTGTAAACGTGAAATTTCATTGAGTTTGCCTTAAACGCATATTAATTTGGGTTGAAGTTGCTGACGCTGGGTCTGGTACAAGAGTGCGGCGAGTTTGGTAATTTGAATATGATATGTCAACAGGTCGGGCATAATAATGTTAGGAAATTTCATACGGGCCCGTCGTAAGCTGATAACTAGTACAGAACTATCTGCCGCCTCACAGCATAGACTTGCGGCCAACATCACTCTGTACACAAATTCAAACGAAACAGACTGTTGGCTGAAACACTCAGTAGATTGGCTCCCAAGCTTATCCAAAAACGATGCCTGCTAAGTCGGTTCCAAGCTTCTTCCAAATGAAAAATTAATGTTCTTAAAACGTAACAGAGGTGTTATCCGTCATTCAAGATCAACTAGGTGAACCAAGATCAATTTTGTTAATCTAATGGAATAGAGAAACGTGCGAGCGAAAGTTCAAGCGTGAAACTTCAACCACGGGAGTTTCCGTCTAATTTTTCTACCTGGCTGTTTTTTAACTGAAAGTGGGCGAGATAGGCAACAGCTGCGGCATCCCCTATAATTAACGGCAATTTTCTACTACTAACGAGTAGCGTCTGCGCGATAATGCAGATTTATAATTTATTTTAGACACCTTTAACTCAATCTCTTTATCATTCCGCACCCAACATCAAGTCATTCCCAACGACAACCCTGATCCTAACATTGATAGAAATCAGATTTAAAACAATATGACAGTCAAGGGTGATTAAAAGATGTGCTTATCCTAAAACAATACAAGCAAAACCACTAAAAGTCTAGCAAGGTCCTGGTCCTCAACATCTCCTTAGCCCTCAAACTGAAAGTCACACTAATGCTTACTCCGACCGCGAAGATTGGCGAAAACACCAGAGGACCAAGGATTCATTGATTAGTAAACATTGTAGCCCCAGAGACATTATCAGAACACACCAACCATACTGTAACGGATTTTTATTAAAGAATCCAAGGAAGAAGGCACAAAACATTGCGTATTTGTAATAAGATCAGTAATTATTTCACTCCACAGTCACGCACGATTTGACTAAAAAGTATACCTAGTCTTGACTTGTTGATATCGAAATGGTTGCGCTTTGAAGGGTTAGATTCATTAAAACAGAGCTATCCACGTGGAGGATCGCTTTGTTACAAGGGATATTTATGAGGTAGAGGTAGAGTGATCTGCTGAAATGACTGTAAAAACTAATTTGTGAACGAACTGAGCTTGTGCTGGATATGGCAGTAAAGCTGACTATTCACAGATTTTTGGGTTGCCGTCCTAAATTATGGAAGTAAGAAACTCAAGCCTAGTTCGATCACTAGGTGTTTCAAAAAGTCGTGAGAATTTTCACTTTGTATTGACTAATCCTATTAGGACAAAGCAGAAAGCGAGGTCCAAAAGGTCACATTACTGCTGCATCCGTCCATGGGTTGAAGTACGGTAACCTAAGTGGCCCTGTCGGATAATGCCAGATAACCAACGCGTCCCCTTTTTGCTTTACGTAGAACATAGATTGAAGTACCATTCGGCTAGATCCACCGGGTATTCCCATAAAACATCTTCAGTCAACGATGAACCTACATTCTCCCAGTTAATCCCGATAAAGATAGAACACACAGTGACCGGCTCCTCCAGCGCCATCGGCTTTTCTAAACTTTTCAAAAGGATGTCAGCTACTGGCTTCCTGCCACTCATCGAACAACGGGAGACAAAAATGGCACAAGGAATGGCTAAAGGGTCTGCCGAATAGCCTCATTTGGGCGTATAGCTTCATGCGAGAGACATTCTCAGACGCTTTGCGATTTTTGACCAGTGGTATGAATTACAAAAAAGAGTCATAATTCTATGGGCGTTTGGTATGACACATATTCTGCCGTGAAACCAGTAATAAAGCATTTTGAACTTCAATCGTACACTATCCTATAAACCACAAGCTTTTCGATTAATGTAGGCCTATCAGCACCCAAATTTAGCCTCGATAAAAACATAAAAACATAGTTACAAGAAGTAGCCCATGTAAACCAGAATGAAGGGCGGAATTTCTCATGGGGCTACTTTTAGCGGTAGGAAAATACGGCGAAGCCCGCAGGGAAGTCACTAGGTCAAAAGACTGAGAGCCAGGTAGATGAATACCACAACAACCTAGAGCTCAAGATTTTGTGTTAAAGAAGGCACCTCCGGATTTTCAAAGGAGCAAAGATAGTGTGTTCCCAAAGTCAAATCCTAACTTTGAGGATAGCAGATTGTTTACTACCTGTCTACAATGTGCACAATATACCGAAAAGGGCAACTGCCTTCTTTTTCTCCTGTCACTATCTGCTGTGCGTATTCGATTTGATTCTTAAGCGTAACAACTTACGTGCGCAGGCTTATCAGCACAATACCTACTGGAATACCGCCCGAACTATAGCATCCGTATGAGCCGCGTCATTCCCACACTCCAATGACCCCACTTTTGTGTTCGTCTGGCTGTATAGTAACTGCGGAGACAAAAGCTACTCGCACCATAGTATTATGCTTTAGAACGCAAGAAAAGAAACATATGAACAGAGGAAAAAGGAGGCTCCAACGTAATCATGAACCCATACAGATAAGGTGTGCATAGGTCAGGGGAATGATGGGAGCGTTTACTTAGCCATACAAAATGAACGATCGGTTGAGTAAGTAGTAAATCAACAAATTAATTAATCAAGAAATAGGTGACATTTAACTAATACTGATAGTAGGGGTAGTTTTATACGTGTGGTCTTCATATGAGTTTGTTTTGTGAAATTGCATTCAGAATGATCCCTGGAGGCCTCTGGAGGGTGAAGGACCAACAGACAATAGGTGAACGAGTGGTTATGACAATAATAATGTTCATTACCAGTGGCTGGGCAGCACAGCATCAAGCAGGATATAACAGTGCAGTCAGAATAAAAGCATGATTTGTGGGCATTCAGGCAGTAACACAAATGGTGGGCATTATCCGACCCAAATGTGACCATGCCTAAACTGGCATGATCTAATTGCGGTGGAGACCAAGGGCGGATGAAAAAAGTTATTGGGGTTTTTCATATCTCTTTTGGAGAACATAACAGGCTGAAGTAGGTGTCTTTTATCCGCACCATGCTCTCAGCTGCAAAACCGTTAAGAGCGGAGGAAAACTTTTCGCATCAAAATATTACATTTTGTTGCGTACGTGCTCAAACCAAAAACCGTCCTGATCTATTGACATATTTTTGCCGCTTACCAGATTTCACCGCTCACTGGAGCAACCATGTCTCTGAAAAAGCCTTGTGGGATGATTACCCAGCATCACTGAGAGCCCATGATGCATAAACGAGGTTTATAAGTTTGGACTGGTACTTTAACTTCAATTGCTCAATTGCTTTAGCCCATCAGGGACACGCCATAAGTTTCAAAAATTCAATTCCATTGTGCGAATACTGTTCGCCGCTGAAGTAGCCGGCGGCTAGACGCACAATGTATTTTTCTGCAAAACGCCTGCGGACGAAATAAAAACTTTAACGTCAAAATGTTGCACTTCTTTGCATATATGCGTAGACTGAAA
>NW_008751725.1:990257-1007301 GCF_000715545.1 Opisthorchis viverrini
AGTGGCAAGTCTGAAAATGCCGTAGATTTCGAGAAATCAATCTCATTGTGCGAATAGCCAGCGGCGCTGAAGTAAGAACAGGCCGTTACGGTTCGAAGATGGTGGGCAACAACACGGCAGGGGAAAGTTGATCGAAGGCACCTTGTTTGGCACGTGATAAGTGACTGCAGTTTGCGAAAAAAGAGGAACCAGAACAATTGATGGGGCGATGAGGCAGTGATCCGAGCGGTCAAATTGAACTAAAACTGAAAGCCGTTGCAGGGCCTCCTGGCCCGGGACAGTTGGATTTATGGACAGCGTCACTAAAAATGTAACTGGGGATGATGAACTGGAAGAATTCGCAGTACGAACAAATGGTAGTTGGAGTATTAGAATCCAGGTGTATAGTGAAACTGTATGGACCCACTGGCGGTGCCGTTAGATTGGAGTTAGGTGTAAAAGATCCTTGGAAGGGTGAGTTAATGATGGTGCACAGTCGGAAAGCAAACAGTAAAATGCCTCACTTTGTGGGGAGTAAAAATGAACCCCAATGGAATGGTAAGATCAAAAGGAGAGGTTTAGCAGATTAGAACGAACTCGTCGCGGAGGTGGCTGGGACAAGATGAAGAATTTGTTTGTAAATTCAGGTAATGGAATGAGTAGGGAGTCAGCAGTAGGGAGAGAGTAGTTGCGGTTGTATCAGCAGACTGGGTATAGCAGTTCCATACCAACACTGCACTGACATACTCCGGTTTCTGGACAATCCCTAAACGGACGTCATTACAGAGGTGACCGGACTGCTGATTCGCAATTCTGTGGGTAGCGGAATTTCGAGTTGGCCAAGGGGATCCTCGCAAGTGAGACAAAACAGGTGTAGGATCTCAGGTATCTTTGATTTAGTTGGGCTTCTCCTTAGACGCAAAGCACGGGTCAGGCGGAATGGATACATGTTGGAANGGCACTGCCTAAGATCGGAAGATAAGAGAATTCGATGGGATTAGTAAGGCCCGTTGAGTTTGAGGAGGTATCAGATAGCGTGGGGCCCAATAAAAGGAAAAAGCAACAAGGTTCATGACAATTATAGTAGTGACAAATGGCAGCAAAGTGAGCCAGGTTATGAGAAAATTTGAGCCTAATAACCAAGCATTAAGTATTGCCCACGTCTGCAAATGTTATAGTGAAAAAGGTATATAACTAACCAGCATAAGTGTGCTGAGAGGCGGTGTGATAAGGGACGGCAAAATCGTTAGGGCCGAGGGGGCTGAAACTTCCGAAGACGCGGGATAATTTTATCGAAATTCGCTACGTGAGTTGAACAGTGCCATCGTACAGGAGGGAAAATTTAATTCAGGAGAAAGTGTCACTAGTCTTCGGATTCAGGATCAATCCACAGGTGGTGCATGGCGGAGAAGTCCGCAGCCACTGTCCTTGAATGCCAGTAGTGTACGATTTGAAATTTTATCATATTGTTAGGGTCGCTTATTGTATGTGACCACTCCCTGTGGCAGTGAAGGAGAATGTGTTCGTTACGCTCGGGTGATGAAGTGGGTTTTGGTGCGGCGGAACCTCAACCAAGACGAAGTTGGCTACAACTTTGCACGTCACTGCGGGCCACGGACGCTGCAGGGTATTTTCAGGTTATTCCGCGAACTTTATTAATTTTTCTGTCGTACGAAACTGCAGATTTTTCATCGTTTGTAGTTTTTGGCGCTTTCGGAAAAATATCGTGACCCAGAAAAATTCAACCCTGCAGCTGAAAACAGACAAGAACACTGCTCTTTTACGAATGGTGCCTTCAGCTACTCCAGAAACAGGTTGTCAAGATCACATAGTGTGCGGCTGTGGCACAGAATGGATATTATCGCTTGCCATACACAACAGTGGTTTGCAACCGGAACAACTTCTCCCTAGGAGGCTAGGTTAGGTACTTGTTTGAGACACAAATTTAGACAGCATGAGGGATCCAACAGTATTTGTAGGTTAATGCTAATATTTTCTGGGCACAACGAGGCCACTGTCCTAAAAACAACGTGCTGAATTCTGTGTGCACCAAGCAATGGTCCTATGGGTGTTGTTAGAATTATCGTCTCACCGTTGGAGGTTTTGCATTTGGCTGGAGCCGAAAGCTCCTGGGTTCCTACTTAGGCAAACTACGGTATAGAATCTATTGTCTGGGACATCGCAGTTGTTTAACGTACCCAGGATACCCGTCCGTTAGAATCTCTAAAGTGCGGAGGTTGCCTGTTCTTCGTCATGTCGTCATTTCAAGAGGCTGCCGTTATCATGGTGAAATGTAGGATGAAAACAAACAAATAGCTCGGTTAAGACTTGCACTTAACCACATACCCGGAAATGGGATGAAGTAAGGCAAATGTGTATGACCTGACAGAATGCTTTTTAGATCCATCTTGAAGATGAATTTGATACAACCATACATTGTCTCTATACCTATATGACCAATGGGTTCTACATGATCCACTGACATTCATCATCCAGCCATTCTCTGAACTGGTCGGTGTGAATTTTGCTGTCAGTTGGGCCACCTTGGTTACTCTGTTGTAGACAATCCCACTGTACCTTCAGCGGTTACTACTTTTATGTCCATAAGATTGCCATAATAAAATTCTGGGCTTTGGTTTGCTCTTGTCCCCCGGTGTACAATTGTTGCTCAGAATGTTGCCGGAAAATGGTAAACGGCAAATAGGACTCTGCAGAGAAGCTATCTTGCTCCGAGTTTGAGAAGCGGCTGCAAATCCTACAAACTTCACTGAAAGTCCGCAAAACCCTGAATTACTTGGTAGGTTGTTGTTGTCAGCTGTGGTTCACGTACAGACCACATCTGTGATTGTGTATGCTTTATCATTCCCGTCACATTTTGATGTAGTTGCCAAATAACAGAAAGCCCTATTGCAACATGCGTAGAAGGTTGTAAGGTGCAAAACGTATAGGAAAGCACCGATGCATGAAATCGAGTGTTTAATGCAGTAAGGTGCGGATGAAAGAAGAGGAATTGGCTTGCATCCTCAGTGGGCTATCATTTGTTAGCTGTAAACCGGACTGTTAATGACTCATGTTGTGTGGGTGGCTTCTGTTCTATTAGAGGAGCTAAGCAATTCGACAAAATAATTCCCGTCAACAATCGAGGAGATATCAGCGGCACGTTGTAGGTTAAGGTTACTTCGTAAGCAGGAAGAATTTTTATCATAAGAGCTGATCAGTTCTATCTCTGCTTTGCAAGGAAAGAGGCGTCTAAAAGAAAAACTGTTATTATCAAATGATCTGTGTAGCTTTACAAAATTCATTTAATTTGTGGCTAAAAATGGCTGCGAATCAGGCTAAGCTTGGGTTAAAAAGAGTTAATTTATACTCATCTATATCCACACACCTCT
Source organism: Opisthorchis viverrini (assembly GCF_000715545.1). Lineage (NCBI taxonomy): Eukaryota > Metazoa > Platyhelminthes > Trematoda > Opisthorchiida > Opisthorchiidae > Opisthorchis > Opisthorchis viverrini. The sequence goes on from NW_008751725.1 coordinate 993,626, forward strand.
CTACCATTAATACCTGTAACAAGTTAGGTCTTTTATAACTTCGAGGTAACTGGTCTTCAGTTTATGGAAACTTTCATCTAGAAGCACGGCTGTACTGTCGTATTCAAAATCCATCAGGTGAATGCAGTTTGCACATCAAAATTGGTTTAAGCTCACAGATTACCATCTGGTTACAGTATACACCACGGTCTCCACTTCCCTTGGAGGGATGGTGTTCTCAAACAGAATTGGCACCAGCCTTTGTGGATGCGTTCTGTCAATATGTTTTACTGTACTTTTAGAAACTTCCTTGGGAGAGAACTTTGTAAAGTGAATGGAACACAGAGACAGCAGAAAATATCATGTTGAACAGACTGGAAGAAAACCCTCTTCTCTATAAGGAAACACAAAGAAACCATCACTGGATACTGTCCACTCCCTCTTGTTTTCATGTACAAAAATCATGTAGGACGCAATTTTCACTTGGCAGACGTGGATATGGCAGCACGCGGGAGTAAAAGAAATCAGGGAAAATTCAAAGGAGCATTGTGTGCAATTTTGTCAAACGCCTTGCGAATATTGAGGTGAATAAGGATAATACAAGGTGTAAAATGTTAATCAACATAGTATCCACTTGACCGGAATTCAACTTGCTGCTATTGCGTCCGTGTTTTGCGGGCCATCATAAACCCATGAAGGACAAGTGACCGTCCCAATATGACCGGGATCAATTTAATCTTCCTGTGATTTCATTATTCGCGAAAAGCTCCATTTTTGAAAATGGGTGCTATTGCTCAAGCCCCAAGTTTTGTGTAACGGTCCCCTTCCTCCCAAATTTACGCAAACAGATCAAACGAGCGCTGACTAAGGAGTTCATCCACATATTTAAACATACCGAGGGGAAGGCCAGTCGAACCAAGAGCTCGGTGGCTCTTGAGAGGACATACGTGGTCATAAGCCTCTGAGACCCTAAGGGATCCCAAGTCTATGCTCCAGGGTTCTACAGCTGTAAACTCCAGGTGAATAGCAGTTGGTGGCCACGAGAATTGTTGTTGTAAGAGTATTTGGCCCACTAATAGAGGCGTTCTTGTTTATTCAAGATGGTTGTTCTATTCTTATCCTTGTTGGTTTGACTCACAGATGGTTCCAGGTGGGCCAACCGCCCTCCTCTTCCATTTTATTAGCTTTCTGCCTCCACCAGACTTCATGGTCGGCTTGCATGCTCGCCTGATAATTTGCCATGTCAAGTTACGTACTGGACCGGATCCAAGATTTATGCAGTGCGACTGACTGGTCTGATATTCATCGTTGAGTGGGCCTTGTAGCTCCGTGCCACAGGCAAAACTCAAGCACTGCGAAGGAGTGGCGATCTCGTTTCAGCGTAAATTCACATTTGATGGTGGAACAGTTTGGGGAGACTTCAGAAGAATATTCTGGTAGGTTCATTTACCATCCTGATCTGTCAGTCATGGTTTCTACGGTATATTTCCGCTCCCTATGCGGACCTGGTAATAGAAGGCAGAGGTGATTCCAGACGAGGGCGTGGTCAGAACCCACAAAATGACCGGCATTCAATCATCCATCCGCGCCATCGGTAACTGATGGCGGTGCGGTTTGTTTGAGGTTGAAGCCGGCACACCATTTGGCCAAATCACTTGGGGTATTTTGGGGGTTAGCGTCACATTAAAACAGCCTGCGATGAGCACCTAACTAAAGCAGTATTTCCTTTTTTTCTCATGTACCCAGTCCACTCCATGCGAGCTACCTACTTCAATGTCAAATGGGCTAAGCCTGATCACTTGTACTTTCAGATCTTCGGTAACAACAACAACAACAATGATACCTAGGCTTTAACTAGCTGTAGCGGACTAGGACCTTATCAGCGTGTTCGGATAAATTAACAAGCAGAGTAACCAATACAAAATCACAAAATCACAATAGGAAAAGAATGCGTAGTCAAATGGGGACTCACGAATGTGTAGATCCAATAGTCCACTACACCGATCCAAATGCAGTAGCTGGCTGTGAAAGGAAATATTCACTTGTCGAAATTTCCCACAGATGGTTCAGCGTGAGTGATATATTCCACGGTATGAAAATTAGTCACGGCTAAAAAATGACACAGGGATTTAATTTGACATTCAACAGTTGACGCAAACACAGGTACCGCGAAATAAAATGTTGCGCGATACAAATGCCGGGGGAGGAAAATACTCTTTTTCGGAACTACCGTATGTTACGGAGAGGGTTTTATATAGGTGGATAATATCGGTAGGTATTAGGACACGATACTAATGGGGAAATTTGCACAAGCCAGTGAAAAAAACATTGAGAGGAGGAACGAATGGGGTTTGTGTAGCTGGTTTCCTACTAGATGAACAGGGTGATCTGAGTCGTGATTTACGGATGAGATCGCGTATTCAAAGTTACTACCACGTTGCCACCAGTGTCACGACATTTATCAGACGCAATTAAGGGCCGTAATAACATGTCAAAGCCCCAATAATCAGTCAACAAATCTAAGTAAACCGAACTGTTAAAGATTTATTCGAGATTGTTACTTGTCGAACCGTCCCTTCAGAATCATCCATTCCTTCCGGTACATTCTTCATATTTGCAAACCCAGCTGGATACGATAATTTCAAGAATGGTTTCAGAACCCTTATGAGGCCAAAATATCAGTATTCCAAATATGGGCTGAGTTGTGTTGCCTGATGGTCGGAGCCTCAGCACTATTAGGCCTTGTTTTTTTCTGATGGCGGGAATGGGAACTATCCGCCATTTCGGCAACTCAACTCGACACATTTCCGGACGGCCGGAATCTCAACTACGTTCCCCTATTTCCCGGAGCTGAAGATAATTTTCACCACGTGCTTTTCAGGGAGCGCTTATCCAGTGGCCAACGTAAACTGGTGGCCTACTGTAGGCGACCAAAATTCATCGCCTGAATAGGTGGGAAACTCTCACCAAAATTGTAGTTTTATAGTTTTCGTTCAACCACAATAATAATGTTTATTCTCAGCCTGTGGTGGCATACCGTTAGACATGATCATAATGTTGCAGTCAGAACAAAGGCATGAATGGCGGGGATTGTGGGCACGGGATGGGTTTAGGAAAAGGGAGGACGTCATAAGGGGTGGACATCATCCGATGTGGGCGTTGTCATTATGTAGTATACGGTGCCTGTCATTTTGATTGATTCATATGTAAATTTGGTGATGTAGTTTTATAGTTTTCGTTCAACCACAATAATAATGTTTATTCTCAGCCTGTGGTGGCATACCGTTAGACATGATCATAATGTTGCAGTCAGAACAAAGGCATGAATGGCGGGGATTGTGGGCACGGGATGGGTTTAGGAAAAGGGAGGACGTCATAAGGGGTGGACATCATCCGATGTGGGCGTTGTCATTATGTAGTATACGGTGCCTGTCATTTTGATTGATTCATATGTAAATGTTGGTGATGTACAACCTTGCTTACTGGGCTCTGGCTCATGAGCTTTGCTTCTGTTTTCCATCCACAGAATTTGTCATGAACACCTGCCTTTGGAGAATCACTGCCCCCTGGTGCTTCCAGAGCGTGCACATTACAAGTACTAAGCCGGCAAGGACAGGGAAGCACAGTTATTATGCGTTTTTGGATAGAACATTGAGCAAGATTGGATTGCCGGGCAAACAACAAAGCGAGAGGGGGCAAAGCAGGAGGCTTCTTGCCTGACACATGTTAAGAAAGGTTTAACGGCAAAAAATCAAGGAGCCCGAACATCAGATCTGGTGAAGCAGCAGATTTGGCGTCATCCAGCCAGGCAAACTGAACTAATGCCTCAAATCATGACTGATACCTCGTGGTCTTGGACTGCTGGGCTCATGGCCAGGGGCACAAAAAGCGCAAGTGGGGATAAAGTGGAGGGATTAGCAAAGCGGATAAGTGGTAGCAGGAATCTCAGAAACATGGCGTACGGGGAACCTGTAGAGGCTCACCGGTATCGCCGTTGTTGAGTCGGGCATAATAATTCCATGGAAAGGTGAGATGATGGCAACGCACAAGCCGGAACATAAACTATATGGAAAAATGTCGAATTTTGCGGGAAGCACAGACACACAAAATGGTTAAATGCGAACGGNTGAACATGTCTTGGAGGCAGCTGGAGGTCAGGGGGGATCCTCTTTGTATCTGCAGTTGATTGGACGAGTGGGCTAGAGGGTACGGTCGAGAGAGGGAAGGGAATATTTGCAAGTGTGCTATCAAACGGAGTATGGCAGTGCCGTGCCATTACTGACCTGACATACTTCGGTTTTTGGAGGGCTCCGTAATGGACGTCACATTTGAGTCGTTAGGCTGGGATGTGCGATTCGTTGAGCAGTGGGATTATTTTCAGGCTGACCAAGAAGACAAGGTGGAACGAAGTAGATATAAGATCGCAGGTTTTTTGGTCTATTTGGGGATTCTGTGGATGTAGATCCCAGGCCAGGGGCGGATAACGGGCCGACTGGGTCGTCCGAACCGGTTATTTCAGAAGTTCAAAGCTTGGGAAGACGAGGAGATTGGATGGGATTAGTAAAGCATGATGGATATGAGGATATATAAAATGGGATACTGGGCATTAATAAACATAGAAGGAGAAACTTGACGTCTACCGCGATTAGGATGAAGAAAACAAGGGATTATGTGAGACGCAATCGTGCCAATAATAATGGACGCTTTTTCTAGCTTGGTTGGATTGCACGTTACGTCAGGATTTGGGGCACATGCAATCGACCGTATGGTCTGGAGCAAAGATATCTTATTTTCCATCTTGTGCAGAGCTGAACTGAGATTTTCATGTCTTTCAGGTCTTGAAGTCCTGCTGGTAGTTGTGAGAAAAGAGTGTTGCCAGGTTGGGAAGGCAAAGATAGGTCAGTCAGTACTACTGAACAATCTGTGCACCGTCTTTGCCGGCCCCGAAAGGTGAGAGGGTTGAAAGCTAGGTCTTCTGGCTGTGAGCCGCTTTTTCGGGCATACTGGGAAAACGGATGATGGAGATTCGGCGTCTAGCGACCGCTTTGAGGAGGGAGACTGGAGCGGTGCCATAATGAGATACTTCGGAGCAGGTTGAGGAGTAACTGATTTGGAGGTAAAGGTTTGAGAGAGCTCTGAGATAGTACGAAAACTCTGGATGGTATTGCGAGGGTCACAATCAATATTAGCTGCCTATGTGAGCTGGCAGTTTAGATAGGGCTATGGAAGCGTGGAACAGTTGCGGCGCGTCGATGGGGCGATCATGCAGGCGAGAGCTAAGCATGGCCAATGAACTGGGAAATAACACTGATTAGACTTACTGAAGGAGGGAACCTGTTGGCCCCTGTGATCGAAGCTAGTTGAGGGACCAGCGTGAAAAATGGTTTTCCAGTATAAAAAATGGTTAAAGACCTAGGGATGGGCTGGAATCCAAAAAAGTTTCTGCAATACCTGAACTTGAAATTTTAGTTTCGCTGCCGCTGCAGTGATGCCTCTAGGATTAGCGGAGGACGAGGTTTCACTGTTATCTGGGACCATTCAAAGATGAACCTGAGGAGGTTAGGCTTCCGCTTTAACAAGAAGACGGCCGCATTAGAAAGTGATGTTCCCCGGAGGTGTATATAAAGGAAATTTTGTTTACGCGCCAGGACTATGTTGTGAAACGAGTGCCGTCCACTCCAAAATCCAGGAAAATCGCGTCGGGCATTCATATACTTCAAGTGAGTCGGTATGACTGGACAAGGAGGCGCGTTTAGTAGTGGAGACATTCCTTCTCACAAAATACGGGGCTTTGTTACTTGGGTATTTTATGCCTCAGGGACAGTATATTTTAATTGGCTAATAGTTCTCTGTCTGTCCGATAGGCGGATGTGCGACTAGCATCATTCTCGATGAGTTATATTAATATTTGCTGTTTAGGACGAGGTGATGGAGAGAGCCCGTGGAGATGAAGCGTGAGGAAAGAGCGTGCCGCTTGAATCACCCCACAACATTTTGGTGGACATATCAGACGTTGATCCTTTTGGTGGGAAGCTAATATTACGCGGGAAGCGACAGTGGAATTTTCTGACGAACCGACTCACAGAAATCATTCTAAGAATGGGCTTTGTGGCAAGCAGGATCAGGAATAGATTCTTGGCAGTGGTGAGGGTTTTTTATAAGATCGTGGAAAGCCGCAGACAAAAAGATTAATCGTCCTCCTGACTATATTGTCTGGTTACATGTGGCCGTCTTGATCATTAAATGGATCGACTCTTGGTCGCAGGTGGAAAATTTTCTATACAGAACTGCTTTGGGTTGGATAAACCGTTGAGTCTGTCAGACCAGTCGCCTGTGGTTTGCCAGCCTCTGATAGGAACGAGTGTTCGAGTGGGTATTCAGTGGTAGCCTTCTGGCCGGTGTGATTGAGATGGCGTATGGAGACGTAAGTACAAAGGAGAATTATGTGATCAACAAATCAGAGGTATGGTGAATGGACATCCGTGAACAGGCACCAGTTCCACAACAACCTGATAGTCCCGAAGGAGTGACGTGCTGTTCCACAGGAGGATGGAGAAGCGCGGCACTGTGAATGGTTGGCCACAAGACGACCACGCCTACTACGTAAAGAATCAAGAAGACTCAGATCCCCGGCTAAATGAAGAGACTTCTTCTATTTTAACCAGACAAACTGAGGAAAACATTTTTTCAGGCAAGGTTGAACAAGGAATATAATTAAAAGACGAAACAACCGGATTCACAGGTCTCACCTCGCGAAAGACCATGCTATGGACGTTTTCGTCTGTACTGTCCCTTACAATCTAGAGGTATCTAAAGTGGTTGAGAAGCCTTATAGGCTTAGAGTTAAACAACCTAGTTTGAAATTAGCATCCGGGGTAAAAAGCGCAAATTTATCAGGAGAACAACGGAAAATGAAGAAGAAAGTGAACAGTGGTCTTTGACTTCAGCCATTCAAACTGTATCCATTATGAAAATAGTTTATCGTCCTGCCAAACTAGTGGCAGGCCTTTAAGCAACACTCACGTCCGAAGAGTCAGCGCTTTTTGAGTCTCTGGCTTGGATCTCAAGTGGGTTGGTCAGATCCACGAGAAGCTCGTGATGCATTCAGTAAAGCTACTGACCCCCTAATCTAGACCACCGCAGAACGGTCAGCTGAATTGGAGCACACAAGAAAATGCGCAATATTATGGCTCTGCAGTGAAGTCCTGGAACATGGTTCTGTGAGCGCATGCGATAATTTAACGCAATGAGTCACTAGCTCACCCTCCCACTCGTATGTAAACATAGTCCTAACGGCATATCCCACCCAATTTTGACCAATCAGGTACGAAACATTGTTTCAGGCTCCTGCTGATTGCCCAGCCGAAAGCTCGACGCTCTCGCTTGATGCCTCTTGTGAAGCTCTCTGCTAATCTTTTTGGAAGAAACTCACATGTCACTCAGGGGCAACTTGTACGGTTTGTGGGTTGTACTTGTGAAATTCTGAGAACATTCTACTCATGAAAGAAATAAAGCCATTCGTTTTCCGGACGTCCTTCAACCCAATCCACGGCATCGACGAAGATTTGAGCGCATTCATTCAGAAATTTGAACATGTTGGTGGGATAAGGTTTACACAGTTTTCTGAACTTTGGTGCCAGGAAAAATTCATACACCTCATTTATGGGCGTCAAAATCAAGCCGGACTAAGTGACCTTTTGGGTTGTCTGTTTTATCGTTTGGTGGATTTGGTACAACCGCATAAAGATAGAACACACCTTGGGCGGATATGTGCTCTTTATCTTCTTTACGCATTCCACGGAAAGCAGCCTGTGCGGAACCAGGTGAGTTCCTAGATGCATTTGATCTGACAATTTAACCCGCCAATGAGAATCACTATTCAGTGTGATACCGTTGTTCTACACCAGGCCGGTGGTTCATACACAGACCTGTGTGGGGGAAGTATATTGCGGGGTCAAAGCGTACGTGCGAGCATTTGGGGTACATTTAGGGCAGAAAAGTCGGGGTTGACTTAACTGAAACCTAGCTCTAGTAAGTTCCTACTCCATGTTACTTTCACAAAGAAGGTTGATCGACCTTTCGCAAAGCAAACTACTCAAACGAACGTGATAACTTGATGTAGTTCGTATGACAAAAACCGCTCTCTACTCAGGGACGGGGAAGTCTTTATGTGTGGCACTGTCGAACTGCGAGGATGGAGTCCGGAAGAAGGATCTTTCTTCTACCACTTAGAGAATTTTTCTTTCGTTTGCTTACATTGGATGGGCAGTCGGGCCGCGCGCCTTGCACCTAACGTGAAGGCCCAGTGTGTGACAGGAGGCGCGCAGACACTGCTAGATTGTCTCTCTTCACTTGGTGAATCTGTCTTGTGCCTGTACGAGTGAGTGAGTACTCAAGCGGGCGAACAGCATTCCAGCCGTATGCAACATCAGATTCGAAGGCCATGGACTGTTCTGGCTAGGAACTCGAATAGGTATCAAGTTGACCCTAACAGGCGAAAACCACAGAAAATAAGTGATAGCGTCTGTATAGCGTGAGGGATAGGGATAATGAATAACAACTCACTCTGCGGTATACACAGTTAATGACGAGCGACAGTTCCATGTCTAGCAAACTTCTTGTGCTTGGGAGGTGTTGCGGACGGTTGGGCGGGATGGTTCAGTGGTTATGGCTCGAATGTATTGACCGGAAAGTCCGTGGTTCGAACCCGATCTATCTTTCTATTTCCCCTGTCTAGGCTTGGGGCATTCTGACAGTATCCCAGCTCTCGTGCTCCTTTCTGGTGGCATGGAAGTTAGGCACCGAAAGGGCGCGACAGCCGAACAATTTCAGTATCAATTTCTAAGACTTTATCTCCGTTCGGAGCATCCTCAACCCCCAGCGTGACTGGGGAGCCAGAATTATAGGACATATAAGGTTGAGTTGGGTTAGTGACTAAAGCCAGCGGGCTCTAGCCTGCTGGTACTTGGTCTCAGGCCAAAGCATCCACCACATGGCTGATGAATGCTTAAGATCCTGGTAGTGTGAAAGAGCCACAGAAGCTAGTGCTTCGGCTGCATTGCCGGCAGCAAGGTGCCATCCGTGAAAGTGGTATCACAAGTGGCTCACCACGTGGCTGGAGCAGTTTATCGCAGTTAGGAATAGAGCTACAGTGGTAGTTAGTCAAGCAGTTGAAACGACGTAGAGCCTTTTACTGTAGGCACCAGATAGTTCATGATGTCCTGGACACTCGAAGTGAATTGGTGAATTCCGGCTGCATCGATTTTGTTGCTTCAAAATATGAGTAAGGCGTCAACAGGCTTGGACTTAGCCATATTCACTGTAAGGCCATGCTGTTGAAGATGCTTTCGTAGGTTTTCCCTATATTTTTCAAGGGTAGGGCTGGTGCTAAGGATGTCGTCACTGTTTGGATGGACGTAATTCAGACCACAAGTTACATCGTTACTGAAACGCCGGAAGGTTTGTACGACATTTCGTAATCTAAAGATGAAACTCGAACAGGTTGATTGGAGTGGCAACCACAGTTCTGGCTGGTCTTGCGCAACTGGAATCTGGTGATATGCCTGTACGAGGTCGGCCTTGCTGAGGACGGTACAGCTGGTCAAAACACTTAGCTTACCGGACGTAAACCCTTGGCGAGTGAACACGTAGGGGACTAGTACAGCTGAAGGTAGGGACTGGGACGGTCGGGTTAGGGAAAACTCAAACTATGGACACAAACGATGGATCTGTACACAGCAGCAGTAACAAGAAACCATATAAACAGACGGCGTAAATCAGTTTTGAGAGCCAGCCGTTGGCCGAATTCGCTTGTGTTGGCATGCTTGTTGGCGGCCAGTAGCTTTCGCCTCGATGTATGTGGAGCTTCATAGGACATGAGCAATACAGAAGATGTCACCGGGAGTGGTCATCTGTACTGCTGGCGGGTGAGTATCTTGAGTACTTGCTTTGGTAGTTGCGGGCGGTCATGCACTTTTGCACTTTGTCTCAGAGCGTTTGATGCTATCATGCGTCGGTTATGAGGGCATCGTTGTGCTTACCCCTGCCAAAACCTTGATTGTCAGCGGTTGCCCATCACCTGAACCTGTGCTTGTCAGGTCAGCCATAAGGCCCTAAAGGGGTTTGCGTTTGCAGTGTAGTATTGTTGTGTACGACGAGGGTCGGAGTGCAACGACAATCAGAATGACAGTGGAAAAGACTGAGGGCCCGAAAGTTAGGCTTTATTCGTCCAAAACTTTGACACTGAGAGCTGAAAACGGAAGAAAGTGATTTAGCAATAAATGATGAAACGTTTGAAAAACAGAGCAAATATACAACATTCACCCCCCGCAGAGATGAAAGTTCTCAAGAGTTTAATTTATAATTGAATAATGTCAGGCCTCTCTGTTGCGCAGGACATACGGCCGTGTCCGCTGTTGTTGTATAACCAATGGGTGTTCAGAAGAATTCGACATTTCACTTTCCGAAGCAGAGTCAGATAGTTCCGGCTTAATAAATGAATCAGCGTTGGACTCCGGTTGCTGCTGTTCGGATGCTGGAGCACATCCGAAATCTGCTGAAGGCGCCAGGTGGCGTAGGGAGACCGTTTCTTCCATGCCGTTAGGGCGTCTGACATATGCGTACTCAGGGTTACATTCCAGGAGCTCGACCTCTTCGACTAGGGGGTCGTACTTTGAAGATCGTGTGTTTCGCCGCATCAAAACTGGTCCTGGGGAAAGCAACCACTGTGGCAAGGACGTACCGACTGCGGATTTTCGATTGTGATGAAACATCCGCTCGTGTGGAGTAGCATTGGTGGCCGTGCACAACAAAGAACGAATCGAGTGGAGAGCGTCTTGTAAAACGGCTTCCCAGTGACTGATTTGAAGACCCTTTGATCGTAATGAAAGCGTAATAGCCTTCCACAAAGTTCCATTCAATCTTTCCACCTGGCCGTTCCCCCTTGGATTATATGGAGTGGTCCGACTGGTGGCTACACCTTTTTCATGAAGAAATCGTTTGATCTCATCCGAAATGAATGATGAGCCACGATCCGAATGCACGAAACTTGGCAGGCCAAATGTGGCGAACAGTGGCACAAGGCATGATATCACCGTAGACGAACTGATATCTGGACATGCATAGGCGAACGGAAAACGGGAATATTCGTCTACGATCGTCAGTAGATATTTGTTTCGAGTCGTCGAAGGCAGTGGTCCCTTAAAGTCAATGCTTAAGCGTTCAAACGTTTGTGTGGCTTTAATGAGGGTACCGCCAGATGACTTGAAGAAACGTGGTTTTAGTTCCGCACACACTTGACACTGCTTAATGACGAGTCGGATATCCTCTAGGGAGAATGGTAGATTCTTGGCACGAACGAAATGCATCATGCGTGTTGCTCCAGGATGACACAGGGTTGTGTGTAAGCGTTTTAGATCCAGGTTAGATGAAGTGTTCGCACAGACACTTCGAGAAAGCGTGTCAGCAGCTTTGTTTTCTATGCCTGGTCTGTAGGTAACGTCAAAAGAAAAAGGCGACAACTCCATCCGCCACCGTTGGATTTTGTCATTTTTTATTTTCCCTTTTTGTTGTGTTGAGTACATGAATGCAACGGATCGCTGATCAGTTATAATTTTGAAATGGGTCCCGAGTAGGTAATGCCTCCATTTGCGCACTGCTTCGACAATTGCGCACGCTTCTTTCTCAATAGCGGAATGGTGTTTTTCGCTGGCAGACAGTGTACGTGAGAAGAATGCGACCGGTCTGCCATCTTGATTGAGTGTAGCAGAAATCGCGACATCAGATGCATCAGTTTCGAGCACCAAAGGTATTCTCGGGTCGATAGTGACCAAGGCTGCATCCATCAACTCCTTTTTCAAACTTTCAAATGCTTTTATAACAGATTCAGGGACAGGAAAGGTTGTATTGTGAGTGATTGGGTAGATCTTATCCGAGAAACGGCTTATCCAACGAGAATAGTACGCGAACAATCCTACCACTCGTTGTTGAGACTTGATGTCGTTCGGAACGGGCAGTTCTTGCAATACCTTGAAGCGTTCAGGGTCTGGTTTGATGATACCTTCAGTAATTTCATAGCCGAGGAGTCTGAGCTTAGTGGTGGAAATCGTGCTTTTATCGTGATTTAACTGAAGGCCGTACTTTTGTGCTACGGTGAGGAAAAGCTGGAGGTTTCGATCATGTTCTTCTTGATTCTTTCCACAAATGGTAACATTATCCACATACGCATATGTCCCGGTAAGTTGTTCGGCGCGTATTATGTCATCCATTACCCTTTGAAAACAGGCTACCCCATTCGTTACTCCGAAAGGTATTCGACGGAACTGATAGAGGTTGTTGCAAGCCTCAAAAGCCGTGTAGATTCTGTCGCTTTCTTTAATGGGTATCTGATAATACGCACTTTCAAGATCAAGCGTGCTGAAAATACGATATTGAGCTATTTTAGTACTTAAATCTTCAAGTCTGGGGAGCGGATAAGCGTCTAGTTGCGTAAATCGGTTTATAGTTTGACTATAGTCAACCACCATTCGCTTCTTCTGTCGTTCATTTGTCGTGACGAGCACTTGCGCTCTCCATGGGGACTTCGAGGGTTCAATGATGTGTTGGTCAAGTAAACGCTTTACTTCAGAAGCAATGAAGGCCTCGTCGTCTGCAGAATGTCGCCTGGACTTTATGGCGATTGGCTTACACCTTGGGTCAATATGCTCGAACAAAGTGGGAGGTTCAATTTTGGCAGCAATTAGACCACAAAGGGAAAAAGAAGGTTTGTCACCGTTGAATGAGATTTCCAGGGACTTATGAAGCTTAAGAAAGTCATGTCCTAGCAAAATATCTGCACAGAGGTCACGTAATACTGAAAACTTGAAAGAGGGATACTTGTTTTGTTTGTGTTGCAACGTTAAAAAGCAATGTCCAAGAGTAAAGCTTTTGTGCTGGATAGATGCCAAAGTTATCTCAGATGACGATGGTAGTACAGACCACTTGTTACGACGGACTACCTTTTCGGAAATGAAACTTTCTGAGCTACCAGTATCAACAAGAGCTCGAAGCGGGACACCATTGGCTTTCACATCGGTGACTGCTTCTTTTAGACACTCGGGAGCCGCTGCAGTGATGCAAGATGGCGCACTTGAAACAGATGAGATGTTCCGTGGACTAGTAGATCTGCATACCTTTTGAAAATGCCCTTTCTTCCCACAGTTTTTGCAGGTCGCATCTTTAGCGGGGCATTTATATATCGGGTGACGAGCATAGCCACAGAAGAAACATGAAGACCCCACACTGGCAGCAGTCGCCTGCTCGTGCGATGACGTTTGAGAACGTGGAGACTTTGGCGATACGGTGGCACAGGGGAGTTGAGTGTTCGGCAAAAACGACAACGACTGTTTTTGCGCTAGTTCGAGGGTATGCGTCGTATGCGGTTTTAAAATCCAGCGACTTATGTTCCAGCAGTCTCGCGTATAGTATTGGAATAAAACCCACTAATAAATGCGTCTCGTAACGCTTCATCAGTATGCTGTTCTGCACTGACGGCTGTAAAGCGGAAGTCTGGCAATAAACTGCGAAGCTTCTGCACAAACTGATCAAGGTTCTGAGCTCCGTCCTGTTTACAAGTGTTCAAAAGATGCCGTGCAAAAACTTCATTTTTAGGCTGTCCGTAAATTTCTCGCAAGGTTTCGATCGCTGATTCATAGTCTTTG
>NW_008751725.1:1007524-1030293 GCF_000715545.1 Opisthorchis viverrini
TGAATCGGTAAACACTAGGGGAGACGTAATTGAACAAGGTTTTCAGTTTATCTGGTGAATGAGAACCGATGTACTCTAGGAAGTTTGTGAAAGTACAAAACCAATGCTCCCAGGTATCTGTCGAGTCTTGAGTATTGGGGTCGGTATCGAATCGCTCAGGACGTAAGGATCGATCCATTGTTCGAAGAGAATTTTTTTTGGATGAATAACTTGTTGTGTACGACGAGGGTCGGAGTGTAACGACCATCAGAATGACAATGGAAAAGACTGAGGGCCCGAAAGCTAGACTTTATTCATCCAAAACTTTGACACTGAGAGCTGAAAACGGAAGAAAGTGATTTAGCAATAAATGATGGAACGTTTGAAAAACAGAGCAAATATACAACAAGTATCTACCTCATGACGTTTTCATGACCAAATTAGTGCCCTTTGCCTGTTCATTCAAGTAGCACTTTCTGAAGAGGATAGACACAACGCTGAAGACACTTTTTGACAGTTGTTTAAACTGACAAGACAGATTCTAAAGTGACTTTTTCGCTGACTTTTTGCAACGTGTAGTGCAGCAGTTGGGGTGACGCCATGTCATCAACCCTTATGTCATCAAGAGGCCGTCTACTCCACCATTCCTCGAGAGTCAAAGACTATGGGAATGCAGCGACTAGGTAGTAAGGCCGCAGTGATTCAGATGCTAACTGTAGTGCACTGCGCGCCTTATTATGCGATCCGAAATTCTGGGTCATCCTGCATGTATTCTGGAATTTCCAAAAGGGATGGAGTCACCATGCTTTCAACAGTGTCCATTGAGTCAGTCGAGGAATCTAGCATGGCGGGGTGATCTAGGCGACCCAATATCTACGTTATGAATTATCCTGAAGGGTGAAACTCACCGTGATTTTCTGACTGATCACGTTTTTCCGGAAAGACTGTGTAGTCGGCATCTTGACACCCCATCGAACGTTCTACAGTCTTTGTGTTTTTTGGTTGGGCTGGGACAGCCAGATTAGTGTTATCAGGTGACTGCCCGTTTATGTATCTGTTAGATTTCAAGGCTTCAGTAAATGACTGATGCAGCAGCCGCTGGTGTTGTCGTGGACACTGGTTGATACCGTAAGACCTGCGGGATTTACTCTGGTTGAAGTGGGGATTCTGCTTCAGACGTAAGATACAGAGGTACGTTTCGGACACATGAATGATCTAGGTCTTGAAACTAGGAAATCGGTTAAGGTGGTCTGTCTCCAAATATGAGAAATCAGCGGTAGGTTGCAGAGCTGCTATCGGTTGATACATCAAGGGCCTTAACCAACGTATGAAGCTTTGAACCACAGGTCTGATCCTGAGGTTGGGTACGAAGAGCGGCGACATCGATGACTGGATTCGGTGCACAAAAGTTTAGTGACGAAGGTGTCTGTTCTCACTCAAATGAAGTGTGTCGGTTTGATGAACATGATGAGTCTGGATTTTTGCATTATGGCAGATGCTACCTCAATAGCACCTTGCTTGTGTTATCACTGGTAACCTGGTTAGTATAGATAGCACTGATTTTAGTCTTCGTGTTCAGTTCAGTTGAGTTGTTTGAATGTAAGTTCGCAGACATTCATTACCTCTGCCAGCATAAGCAAGCCAACTTCGTCACCATTCTCAATGGCTGGCATAGCAAATAGTTATTTGCTGTGACATGTTGCCCACCACAGTAACGCGTTAGAAGTCGCCACCCATCGACACATCCCTCCTCAGGGTTTAGGTGTGCGGTGCTCAATCGACCTATTTTGTGTTCCCCTCATAGTAGGTAATGAGGTATGCCAAACGGCCTGCTGCATCCTCAGTGTACTGTGTTATACCATGTGCAAATACATGCAAAGTGGTGTAAGGTGTTGTCTAGCATAACGAGAAACCGTCAATCGAACTGACATATTATAATAGGGGAATAGCAAACTCCTTTGTCACAAAACTCCTAAATGAGCCGAATTCGGTGATCGATGTCGTCGTCCACCACAGTCATTCTTGAAATCAAGACGCTGTTGTTGTTGTCATCGGGACATTGCGTTGGTTTTAGAGTTGATGTCTTTAGATACTTTTAACTAGTGAACAATAGAATCAGGAACGTAACTTTCAGAGCTCCCAGGGTCAACGAGCACTTATTAGGGAATGCCGCTCATGCCTATGTCACTACCTACTTTCTTGAGGCACATGCTGATGCCAAGTTGAGTAGAAAGAACAGGTTTGCCGACAGAGGTTGTTAGTGCCTAGGAAGCTTCGGAATAACACATCTGGAAGTGTCCTTTCTCCCTAAAGTTTACACAAGGCCTCTCGATGCGTACTTGCTATTAACAGCGGTCAAGTTGTATGCAACAAGTGTAGGGTGATCGGTGGCCTTTCGAAGATTTCTAGCTTACCTGGGCGATTTGATTGGAGATAGGCAAGGAAGTAAGGTAATGTGCTGAGCCATGGCGTCCACCGACAGGGTGTGTGCGGGCTGGCCTCCCGTTGTAACAAGGTTCTGGAATGTAGTATATAGGTTTATTTACATGAGCAGCTGAAGCTGTGGCATGCAGCCGATGGTGATCTTGCATCAAAACTATCGTCTCCACTGCATAAGACTCAATACCTGCTACAGCGGGCGAGCAGAACAGTTTGACATCAATGAACTGATTGAGCCACCACCTTCAACTAGTGGCCCTCATTTCCTTAGTCTCCTTATCCTTAGTGAATGAAGCTGTGGCAGCTGAAACTAATTCATTTGGATGCACGGTTTGTGGGCTGAAAAAGCAACTGAATATAATACAGAGAACGTCGAAAACTTATGCGCGGCATACCTGAAAAGAAGCACATTAAGGCACCAGCGAAGGACGTTCTTATGGATCTACAGACCGGCGAAATACCAGCACTTCAAGCCCTGTATCCGTTGTTCGGAGCTCCAATAGGGCCAAATAAACAAGAGACGGAGTAATGAGGGAAGAATGCCGATTCAATTTCTCGGAAATATGCCCGTTGACATGGGTGCTGGTTGTTGTTCTACATTTGGTTCCAAGGGTTATCTTTGGCTAATTCACTAACCAACGATCTTCCGGGCTCCAGTTTGTAAATTATGCTCGACCCACTGCTTTTGGTTACATCCTCAGGGATATTGCAGGTTGAGGTATGTCAAGCACATGATATCCTCATCTACTCAACATTGGTGCGGTTGATAGTCTCATGGAGAATGTTGATGTAAATGAGTTTGGCCTGTATTTGATCGTTTTTCAATGGTAAAACGAAAAAAAACTTGCTTTTAGAAATAAGTGGGAATTGGTAACGTAGAACAGCATACTTTTTTCGATGCTTGTGTTCGGGAATGATCAGTGGTTGCAAACTGGACTTCGGTCTCGGTAGCTGATGGCTGTATAATCAGTCCATCGTCGCTTAGCCAAAAGGCGATATCAGGTAACGAACCGACCCAGTACTACTGACAGCTAATTTGCGATTAGCATGAAACTGTGTTAAACGTTTAGCATGTTGGTGTTATGTTCAACTGCAGTATCTAAAGAGCTGAGATAATCCACCTGAGTATTCGATGCACCATGACTACGGTTTTTCGAAGAATTTCGCGGTAGGATGGTATGTGGTCAGAATAGTAATGAGTTGTTGCCTGCTAGCCGTCGAAAGGCGGGTAGCACAAAGGTAACCCTTTATAGGTATCTGGTTACATGACGATCATTCAATTTTGGAACTAAGAGTTATGCATGTGCTTGCATAACTTGCGGCACTTGCGATAACATTCAAGATTTGTGGTCGGTGGCTTCGTTCATTGAGACGCTGTGATTCCGGGTTTGAGGTGACCAGTAGGTCCACAACTAGGATCTGCAGAAGGATGACCATTAAACTGGATGGCTGGCGAAGCAAGGAATGATGGAGAAGGCTTCAAGGCAACCACAGTAGCATGGTTTCGATTTTCCTCGAAGTATCAGACGACAGGGCTAATAGCAGTATTTGGAGATCAAAATTGCATGAGGCTGTTTCTCAGTGAGGTAAGTATGAGAGCTGAATTATTGCCAGAGCGCCTACCTAGTCAAGGGAACGATTGAGTATTTAACCAGTAACTTGAAAAAATAATTGCAATGCGCAACAGGTCGGCGATAGGTCACTCTGATGGTGCACACCTTTCAGTCCTCAAGTGGTAGTAGGCCAGTAGGCCAGCTGGCCAATCTGATAGACGGTCTCTGCAAGTCCTATAAGGTTGTCCTGCACAGTGCACTCTGCTGAAATTGTTAGTCGACACAGTGCGATCTTACCAAGTTTATTTCCTGCTTTTTGTGTTCTCTCTGGTAATACTCAATGACAACATTCACTGATTAGAAAAGAGTAAGTGCTGCTCCTATTAAAACAAGCGACCGAAATAGCTTGTTTTCCGTCATGCCACCACCTATTAGATTGCATAAAACGAAACTGATTGTTTGCCCCTTTCTACAAGGGGCAATCGTAGCACAGATTTTGTAGATTTGTCGAATAATAATAATAACATTTGCTGTGCCGCAAGATGCTGGTCTCTTGGATTCCACTGCTACCATTGTAGAGTATGTCGTACTAACGAGGTCAGGAGGAAGTTTCTGATGATAACAGGTGTATGCTACAAGTCTAGCTGTGCGTTTAATAGCCCTTTTGGGGCGTCATCGTATCCGAGCCCGAAACCCTTACCAGCTGTTGATATCATACCATACCTGAACAATTTCGTACTCGGAGCACGGCTAGTGTTTTATCCAGGCTACCCCATTGTATGTCTGGAATGCTTAACGTACATCACGTATAACTCTACAGATGCATGAGGTCTGATTATGGTCACTCAAGGCGATCGTGAAAAGTTGGACAAATCACCCAAATGAAGGAAAATGTGATAAGTTTGTGAATATGCTTGAGTGTGCTTTAGTTTTCCCGGTCATTGCATTGACTCTAATTCACTTTATGACAGAATTGTGAAATTCATCTTCGGTTTATCGGGGAAATACCATAAGCTTTCTTCTGCTTCTGGATTATGTCAAGTTGGGGTGGGTTAACTTCTCTGTTTTGTCCTATTGTAGGCAACGTGAGTAACCAATTCGAATGATATGCGACACCTGGTATTTTCTACTTGAGCAGTTTGGTTCTGGTATGCGGTGGTTTACCGCATTTTCTGTAACAGGATCGCTTGTTCTGACCATTCAGATGTTGATAGATTCACCCAAGGTGCATACTACATGGAACCACCTCAAGCACACTGGTGCGTATTTGTCTTCCATAATGATTATTTTGACTGAAGTTTGGTCTTGTTGTTACCTTTAGGTCCGAATTCGCGTCTGCCCAGAAACGTGGAGTGGAATTGTGCAATTAGCTAACGAAGCACGCGACGATGGTCATTTGGATGTGTACTACATCTTTCGACAATTGTGTGCAGCGAATGCCTTTTCCTTCTGCCTGCTCCGCCAAGCCCTTTATCCGGGTGTTCCTTTATTTGACAGTCCACAGATGAACGCGGAAACTTTTGAGGCAGTTTCAAAAAAGACTACAAAAAACCCTATTTCCCCTTACCTTTCCTTGATCGAAGCTCCAAAGACCTCACAGGTACAGCTGCACGAAGCTCTTTGTTCCTTAGATGCTAGTATAAAAGAATACACTGCGGCCAAATCCCTTCTTGATGAGGCACAGGAGGAGTCCGCACATGTAGAGGATCTGCGTCCGGCAACTAGTTCAGGAGACGAAGAGGAAATGAATGAAGAATTTTTACCTGGCCTGAACTTCATTACTCACCCAGTGAGTCCAAGGTTCAAAGGATCTATTATGTAGTCACTAATTTCTAGTTCTCAATATTTGTTATGCACTCTATCGTTGCTATGTCCTCACGTTATAGTGACATCCTCTTTTCACCACAGACGATTCTGTGTTCACCCTTCGACTTAAATATCCAGGATCGTTTTTTTTGTGTCAAACATTTACCCGATTAGGTGCACTCTGTTAGGTATCGTCTTGACAGTAATATCTGCGCAACTGGTGGTGGGTGTGTTAAGTTCCGTCTGTCACTAACACCATACAGCTCGACCGACGACAGCATTTGGGTACTCGCACACATCATACGAATGCGTCGTCCGGTTGCACTTGTTCACTGGATGATGCCTGTCAGGACATATTCGTTGATACATACAAATCTAATAGGCTAATAGTGTAGATAGACGAGACGACCTTTTTGATTGGGTGTTGGGCGTTATTGCGAAGGGAACGTATGCGAGTCACAGTTATTCAAACGAGCTGGTTGATCGAATTCGGAAATTTAGCTAGAGGTGACTAGTCTACGTCAACTCACTCGCTCATGCGTGTTAACTCACGCGGCTTGATTCAGGTCGACCTACTAATGCGGAGTCTAGGCGAGGTGAGGTCAGTCGAGTTTCTGTCACTTGATGAAACCGCCGAATTCCATTTACCTACCCGTTGTACTGTTGACTCGTTCACACGCTTCTTGAGTAGGATAATTCTGCGATGATCGACTGACGTGTCGCACTCGAACGAGCCCACTGCGCTGGGCTCACGTAACACTGTGTCGATCCGTTAAAATGCGGAACAGTGTACGTCCCAGAGACACTCATCAATTCCTGGCGCCATACATGTTTAGGCTACCTAGAAGAAGGTTTAGAGTATACACAGGTGTATGCCCAGGCAGATGACGTCGTGCACCTTCATTGTTCCGCTACGATGCTCAAGATGGAGTCCCTTGATCTATAGAGATTTCAACCATTACACGATTTGAGGTCTACTGCGGCCAGGGGAATATTCTAGGAAGTTAGTCGACAAAGTGCTCGTTGTGTACTAGAAATATCTGCAAAACAATACAGCGGTGGTCTCTTTTGTTTTTATTCATGTGAAATCTCTCAGTAGATTCGATAGAGTAACTTAAAGTTCTTGAGTGCACTATAACATCACACTTAGCTACTGTTACCTTTCCTAAATGGGAGTGAACTGTACACATGGAAGGGTTTGTAACCTTGGACAACCGTGCTAGTAATGTTACACGGTGATATCTTCAATGAACCGAACAGAGAAGAGCGATTGCTTCCATTTTACTACAGACTTTGATTGGTCCAGACACAACTTTTAAATTAGGAGATTTTTAGGTGCTGTGATATCCATTGGTCTCGTTATGTTAGTCACCACTGAGGCCAAATGTTGCACACTCTGCCAACCCATAAACTGCAACCAAGCAAATTTCTCCTGACCCAATTACTGGTGTGCCTTCGATGCTTGTGCAATCCTTACATGAAACATCATGAACGAGGAGTGCATACCACCTGCAATTTCCGAGTTAGACTTAAATACATCGTTTGTTATGTCGAGGTCCTTCCACGAGTTCTCAGTTTTATCCGATGGTCATCTGAGGCTAAATTAAAATGAATGTTGTGACTAAATCCACCGAATGAATTGTGGTGACGATATCATCCAGTTTTGGGAACTCAATGAGGGCCTACGTCAGGTAGTGGCTGATAAGTTCTTCGTTTGCCTTCAAAGACTCGGACGACCTGGTAGCTCATTCACTGACGAAACCTTTGTGTCAACGGCATAAAATTGTCCAGCTATAAGCCTACCGATTATTCACCAAATCCTTGTGAAACGTTAATTTCAATCTATTTCATTCGAGGTTGCAAGAAGCTGACCGAAGCCACGACCCGTATCATACTAATGTAACACTTGAGCGGATAAATCGAACGCTTATGCTGTTGTCTTATTCATCGATAATGAGCTGTTTGAGACTGTGCAGAGGAGAGTGCAGCTTATACTTTACTGCTTCAGTAAGCGTTATAGCTACGCACCTAATTTTCACCTTACTGGTTAGTGTACAGCTACCCTGTTCCAACTCAGTCAAAGCGCTTAACTGGTTTTCCATTTCGAATTCAGAATTCTTTACAGAAGCTCTCCGGTATAATACGGGAGCTAGACGAGGAGCATGACTCCTTCGAAAAGCAATTGGTCATCGAAGATACCCCGAAGAAGAACGTTTCAACCGACACAGTCGAGAATAGCCCTCTGAGGTCGCCTCATCATCTGAAACAGACATCTCCATCGTATGGTCAAGAATCTGGTAGCGCTCTGAATACACGTACTAAACGGCCACTTCCCGCTTCAACGCCCGTGGGTAATCATCCTGAATCAGGGACGTCCAATGTAGTTCCATGTACTGAGCATGACAGGGACATGGACGATATTGGGACTCGACGACGGCTGTTGAAACAACCAAGCACCTGGAAAGGCGAGCTAAAACAACAAACGGAATCGGTCCGTGCACATGGGTGCCGTCGTAATCGCGCTCGGCCGATGGAGCCAAAGCTTCTCAGACCTCACAACTCCAACACTTAAAGATTTTGTACAGTTTTTGCAGAGTAACTTTTGTATAAGTTTGGAAGTAAACGAGTATTTTATTGTAATTTAGTTTTTACGTACCACATGGATATTGCCTTTTGCGATACTCTGTTGCTTTTGGGATAAGCAGGTGACTTTAAACATGCTTTCGTAGGGTGTTGACGAATCCGCATAATGGCTGGTTTCAAGTGAATATGTACAATACCCAGTATATATATATATAATATACATATACATATACATATATAAACTTCGACCATGCTTTGCCGTCACATTACTCTCAAGTCCTGCGCAAACCGCCAGGGAGAATTGTGGATTTTTTTTCGAAACTTAAATGTTTCAGCAGCCTAAGCAGCTTCGGCTCAAACAGCTCGGATGAGCACGTTTAGTTGTTTGATTTCTAATGAATGATTTGTTTTATGTCCAGATGATCCCCAGACCTTACAAAAAGTGTGAGCAAGTGGAAATGGGTGTGACGATAGTATCTGAAGTGAGTTTCTTGCTTACTTTCGAGAGCGGAATCAGGCTGGATGTGATATAAAGTGGCTGTCCTGAACTCCATTTACACTCGAGTGTTCAGCGTCCTAAATTATTATATGAATTTTGGCTCATACCAAGTATATTATTATTATTTTGCATGGAATTACTGCCGCATCTGTACATCCGAGGACCCAAGCACAAATCCTGGAGTCTCTCTGCGGATTCATTGTCCCATTAAGCCACACCGCACTTCCACCCACAGTGGGCACTATCACATGCGGTTTACAATGAGCTTGTGCAAGGCCACCGAGGCGATGTATCTCAGCCGTACCACAATACAGCACTCATTGTAGCCTGATACACGCGACCCTTGAGACCCAGTGATATGCCTTTTTTGATGCCACAAGTGACACAAATCAGCATCGTGATTCGGGCCTTTGAGATTCGTGCCACCCGAAGGGCTGGGATACTGCCAGGTTACCCAAGCCCAGATAGGGGAAGTTTAGAGGTAGAGGTCGAGCACGGACCTTCCGGTCAGTAAATTCACGCTTCAACCACTGAACCATCTCGCCCCCAATATGGAGCACGGCTTTTCCCGGTAGCCAAATCCTCCTCCATCTCTCGAGCTTTCAATGTCCACCGGAGCTCTCGGTCTTTCCTTAGGCTCTTCACTATTTGGCGTTTGAGGGATTTGCGTGCGCCGTCACGCTCGTTGCCTGCTTGTTCGGGTTTCCTGACGTCAGTCTGCTAGCGATCTGGACGATATCCATTGGTCATATGATCGTCTCGCAGACTTCGGACAGACAACATTAAACGCTGCAACATAACTTCTTTCACGTTTTGCCATGCTTCATCCACATGCTCGCTACCAGTACAGTACTGATTTGCGGTAGAGTGTTGTTGAGCTAACTCAGATGGATACTGCTGAGCTATGATAGTTCTTCGAAGATGGTGGATTGGCATGCTTCTTGCTGACTTGCGAGGACCTGGAAGGAAGCGAACTGTCAGGTGTGTACGCAGCATGGAATGACCAGAATCAAATTTTGTGCCCCAGAATGAACGGCAGTCTTGGATTGCGGCTTTCTATCGGTGGCTGATAGCCATGTGATCCAACTGGGTCCACGGTTGACTTGCAGTTGTTGGCCGCCAGGTTACGCGATGTGAACGTCTATGCTGAAAGCTCGCACTTGCCAGAAATAGTTAATGATCAGCACATAGCGGAATGAGTCGCTCTCCGTTGTCTGCCTGACGGTCATCGACACCGAACCGACCGCCGAAATGTGATTCCATGGAAATTAGACGTCCAATTTGGGCATTCATATCACCCACAAGAATCACAGTGTCAATACTTGCTGGACGAATGAGCCCGGATAGCTCTTGATGGAAAGTATTCTTCTCAGCCCCAGAACGGCGGTCCGTTGGGCACGAGCCGACACTACAGACAGGCGCCATTTTTATGTCGAGGCATTGATCTTATTTGAGCTGGACAGACAGACGATGCAAAGACAACTGTTCACTGGTATCCAACCCAACAAAGTGCGTTCAGCTCTAGGGCTGAGTGTAACTCCTACATGATATGTTCCACGAGTCATCCATTCTGGATCACCGGACATACCGAGGGAGAAATGTGAAAAAGCTGAGTTTGCCCTTGGTGTTCTGAGATATATGAAAACGTTTGGGTTTTGTATACGTATTTTGGAGACACAACAAAGATCAATTTTAAGGGAATTTAAGATCTTTGCGAGCATTGATTGTTTGCCAATTTGACATAGAGTACGTACATCAAAGCTCCTATATAGAAAGGATCTCGTGGATTCAGCAAGGCGTTATTTCGTTTATTGTTAATAGGCAGTGGTCGTTCGTCCGTCAGATGTCTGCCAATGACTGTCAAATGGCCCAGTAACGTTTGTGTGGTGGGAAGCGGTTGAGGGGGTACATCAGTGGACACAGAACTGTGCGGGCGAATGATACTTCCTGGTTGCCCAGGCCGAGGAAGGCATTTTGGTTGAGGTACCCCATCCTGTGCCTTCGACTGAAAAGTCTGGTCCACCAGGCAGTAGGAGTGTGTAGGGTTTTGTTCGGGGACTCTGCCCCTAACCCCCGACTTAATTTTTACCCACGAGACAGCGGTTGTTTGGGTTTTCTTTGGTGACCCTGTGGCCAATGAGTCAATAGTCGGACCTGCTGGGCTGCAGGGAGTTGGCGTAGGTATACGGCGCAGGGAATAAAGCTTTGCCGCCTCACTCCTGATGCGGATGCGCGCAGCAGGTGCCTTTTGGGTAGCACTGGACACTTTGGTTTTAAGCGTATTTCAAGTGTGTTGAATAATGTGCAGGTGGTCTAGGTCAACCGTTGGGCGATTGAGGTGTGCGGTTTTTAGAGAGATCTTTTCTAACCCGTCTTTCATCGCTGATTGCACGAATATGGGCTAGCTGGTCGCCTTGGGGAACACCTTACTGTCTTCACATTTTTATGGCAGAGGACAATACGGCTTTAACCCCAGACTGCCTCGTGGCATAATTACTCGTGATACGAAGTCTCGCTGCTCCTGGTCTTAGTGGTCCGCTTTGGAATGGTTGTAGCTTGTGGAACGAAGTTCCAGCCAGTGTGGCTCGCGAGATCATTGAGGCATTCAAACCAGACCATCACATCAAGGTGGCAGCTTTGCTCTGGTAAATAACTTCAACTAGAGAAGCGACCAATTTCGTTAACACTTACAAAAGCTTTTCTGTTCTGACCACTATATGATGAACAGTTGCAGCGTATGACATCGCTCGTACTCAGATGAATTTGAAAGTAAATGGGGGATCCGATTGTTTCGGTTTGAAAGACTAGGCATAAGGAAGCTAAACCCACGAACCATATGAACAGAGACTGTGTAACTCATGGTGTGAGACCGAGTAAGGGTTGAAGGAATTCACCGTCATTGAGCCCGACCGGTAGTCGATGATAAGCACTGAGTAGTTAGTGAGAACTTCCGGCGAGATTCCTATTTCTCGCAACTTCTTTCCGACCGGGTGCATTGGGGTTGGGTCGGAGGCCTAATCCCTCAAAAAGATTATACCCCGTAATATAGTTCAAAAGATACCTTCATCGTAGCGACTTTTCTTTAGTGGTATCACTTTGCACTAGTAGCTAAGATATCAGCTTTATTGCTTAATTGAGATTTCGATCTGTAAATGGAGACGATCTGTACTGAAAAGCCAGGGAGCACTGTACAGCTGTATCATCCTTATTGGGAATCATCAGCGGTGCACATATCATGAAACCCAAGGGAATTTCGAACCCGCGACATGGCGGTACGTTTGGCAATGAGGAGCTGTCCAGCAGTGTGGTAAACACTCAGGGAGCTCGAGACAGCCCAGTGGTTGAGCTTACTGACCGGAAGGTCCATGGTTCAAATTTACCTCAGCATTTCGATTACTCGTGTCTGGACTTGGGCAACCCACTTTCATTCTTCCGGTGGTACGGCAGCTAGGCACCGAAAGTTTGCTACCGTTGAACGATTATATTCTTAGTCGCATTAAGACAGAATACACCGCCACTCGTCCTTCGGTTACGGAATCCACATTAAAGGCCGGCGACTTTTCACGGAAGTATAAGTGCAACTGGGAACAAGAGCTTGGGATGCGATGATTTGAACATATGCAACATTGGTGTGAATTCTTTGCTTGGACTCTAGTAATCCACCGTACCAGTATAGGCGAAAGATTTTTTTTGCGTTACTTGAAAGTTTTTCTCGGTTTCTGTTGAACCATGGGACTATGCAAAAGGGGTTACCAACAAAGTCAAGAGCTTGTATCGCGTGATCAGGACTACGGTAACCAGGATCATTGTTCCTAAATATTCCACCTTTATGGTACTGTTGGATAAAAATTTTCGGTTCGAGTTACCTAGCCATGATCGGGTTGGTTTTGGATCTCTTCGGTGACAAGGTCGCAGAAGGAGCTAGTAACAGACGATGCAGGCTTGACCATCAATCTTTTGTCGACAGTTGTGTTACCGCAGGGCGCTTGTTCCGCCACATTTTCGGTTGAATGCCAGTCCATTCTTCCAAGATATTTCGGGCGCTTAAAAATTCGGCAGATTACCCGTCACTAAAATATCTGATGAACTACTTTCACGCCTCAAGAGAACAATCCCTACAACCGTAAGCATAGGTTACGGTCGCGCAATCTTGTAGATTCATCCTATGGCTGTGATTCAACCCTAATGCTGCAATTTCAACTGCTGCTTTCTGCGCGTAACTGGCCTGTCGGTACCACAGACTTCGATTCTTTAACGCCACATATCGTCTATGTACTAAAGTGGCGCCGCACTGAGATTCATAGCGGATGCTGACAACCCTCAGAAAAGCCTACAATAATTACAACCTACTACATAACGACGAGCCCATCTAACTATACTAAAGCATGTCTAGGATCGCACAGTTTTGTTTTTTATATTATTACGCAATGGCAGCTTCTGGAACCTAGTGCAATTTGATGCTTCTGACGGTTGAACACTTGGAGCGAGCATTTTGTTTTTTAATCATCCGCTTGTCCACCACACAGATCTGACTAAGACCATTGGGGTTAATCTCGTACTACATCGGGCATCACGTGCTCCAGTCCGCCTGGACGCACAAATCGTTGGACATACAAAGACGAATAGTCTCTGATACGACTGACGTCTAACATCCCTTTTTGTTAGTACTGCTTACATCCCCTTCCACTGCTCTGTACAACAACACAACAATCATTAAACTGTAACACCCTTTCGGTGCCTGGCTGCCACGCCACCCGAAAGAAGCTCTTGGCTTTAGTTAGTTCCAGGCTGTCCAAGCCTAGACAGGCGAAGTCGAAATGCCGAGGTTGGGTTCGAACCATGGACCTTCTGGTCAGTTAGTTCGCGCCTTAACCACTGAGTTATCTGAAGCCGTGCCGTGTAATAGTCAAGTACCAGTAGCTAATACTTGTGTGCTTATGTCAATAACGATCATATTGGTGATGGAAACGATGTACGCATTTGGTTTAGATTCCTGTAGAATTAATTTTACAATATTAGGTTAAATTAAATTAAGTTAAATAAATTAAATTACTTTGGTATGCTACCGCCATATTATATATATCGCGTCATATTGCAAGTTATAGTACGCATTCATTATATATGAGTTTTGGTAATAGACTCAGGTATCCCGTATGGACAGTATGGGAATTGTTGCTGATAAATGCACGGGGAAGAATCCTCCGTCAGCGAAGGAACCATTTCACTTTTTTCTCAAAGCCCAATTTACGGTCGACCTTATCAGGTTCTCTTTCTGTGCGCACCCTCTTATATGATGTTGGTCGTTCTGCTGTGAAAATGATTTCAAATACTAGAGGCCATGTCAAACTCCCGAAGCCCCAGCGACCTCAGGTTTGGAGCTGCCCTGTGGTGATCGTTTTTAACTACTATCCACATTCGAGTAGTTTGGTGTTAAAATAGTCAGAATTACCAGTCGCATGTGTGTTCTGATGCAGGTCTCTCGCGGCTCTCGAATGAGGGAAAGCGCAAATCGAATACTGTAAGCCATCGGTGCTCATGTCACATCCTATTCCAAGCAAGTGATGTGGTCTCATTTTGTGGAAAGCCAACATAATTTGACGACATGTTTTCGCTTGTTTTTCCATCATTTTCTGAGCAGCATATCGGCTCGTTTTCGTTAGGCGTGTTGGCTGGATGGCTATGTTTATTTGACATGTTCATAAACTTTTGATTCAGAAGCGCCTCCATCCAGTGAACTCAATTTTATACTTTCTGTTCTATAGATACTATGGCTGTGCTATGTATCCATCTATGAAGGCTTCTGCCCAGTGCTCTACACATTGGTGTCAAGTGGAAGCGTAAGCCACTTTATTTTCAACGTCTTTCCCCAAAATCCATGAATTTTCAAGGATATTTACGCTTTATACTCATTATGTATTATTCGCAGTGTACACTAGGTGAGGAAAATAGTACTGAATTGGCTTCGGATGTAGAGTCTTCTCGTGCCTCCAATTTTCCAATAATTTGAGGGTAATCAGGGTAACCAACAAGGGTGCAATAAATCTGGTCGGAGCGAGTCATTTCTGTTACTATCTGTTTAGTCCAATATTCCTTGGTAATGGAGCTATCGCAGTAGTGGGAGTGAAAACTTTATCGTAGCCAGACCCCTCGTTTGTTTCCTCCTAACAAAACAGCTGTGTTGTATGGAAGCAAGCTAAGTCTAGTTTATTGGAAGCTTTCCATTGCCTGGTTCCAACTCGACCATTGTCCACGACTTTGATATGCGTGTTGGATTTGAGTATTTCAGTAAGCCAGCGCTCTTCATTACCCGGATGTAGCCGCGCCAGGAGGGCCTAGAGGGAGCAGCGAGCTACCGTACTACAGTGAGGCCCGGGGGGATCGCACGAAGTGTGAAGTTGATGAGGTGTCTCCTCCAGACATTTTGCATTTCAATATCTGTGGAACCAACTAAATACCCTCAAGGGAAGGATGGGTTATGGAAGACCTACCTTAAGAACCCCTAAGACTAATGGTGGAACAGTCGATCCTGAATTCTAGCGAATTTTTGTTTAATACGATCCAGGTCATCATGATCTAGTCATAGACCCGAACCCATCCGTCATACGCAGCGCATCAGGATTCGGTTATTTCCACCGTACTCCACGCAGTTCGGCTAGAAACAGCTAAGTAGGTACTACTGTCGTAACATCGGCCCAAACCAACCTTGCTTCGCGGCTCAGCTTATTGAATAAGTGGCTGAAAGCATGGTCATTGACCAAAGCTCTGCTGTCTCCAACTTTCTTCTGACTTGGTACGCTCCCTCTTTGGCCCAGACAACCTGAAATTAGAGTATTTTTACATGACGTAGAAACAGCGGCAGTTCGTTTTATTTATCAGATTCAGCTTTAATTCTTTTTCCATTAGGACCTCCTCACTCAACTTGCCATTTCAGGACCCATTTCTAGCCGTCATTCCAGTAAAATAAAACTAAGCATGTGCTACTAAAACGAAAGAGACTCTTCACCGTTGCTGCTCATATTATTGGCACTGCATCAACGTTTCTCGTACCCTGTCCTGCCCAAAAATATGTGCATTGTGTCTCTGAAACACAAATTCAATGTCCTACTTTGGTGATACATTTCCACTTGAGTCAGTCTAACTCATCTTCCTTGCGTTTCACTCTCTGTGTGTTTAGTGATACAGGAACTGAACTGTTTTGTTGGTATTACGTCACTTCCAAGAGCTGTACACTCTGGTCGTTGGACCACACCCAAACGTTTAGTGATACAGGAACTGAACTGTTTTGTTGGTATTACGTTACTTCCAAGAGCTGTACACTCTGGTCGTTGGACCAACAACCAAACAGCGCACCCGAGCTACCTACATTCCACAACACTGCTGTCTGTAGACTCTGTTTCATTTGTCTGATTGCGACAGCCGACTTTCTATAGTCAGACTTACCGGGTCTATTCATAACCAACCGTCTAAAACACAAAATCGGTTCAGTACTTGGTATTCAAAGTGCTAATAGGACTACCCGTTTTTTCCATTTTCGGCGCTTCCTTTTAACTTGGGTACCTTCAGATTTTGGGCAGACGGAGCCCGAAGCATTTGTTCACGAAGTTCACGCCCCATTTTAGTTTCGTACAAAAATAACTCGGAGGAAATCACAGAAAGGGCAATTGTTTCGACATACTTTTGGTCAAGTTCTGTCGTATTTCTCCTTTCAAGCTACTCCACTCATATCCGTGGTGACAGCCCTTACTTTAACAGAAATATTGGTGGTCCTCTCCCCTTTGTAGACGCCGCTCACCAGTGTGTCCCATACGAGTTTCACATCTGGACTTTCTGCGGGTAATGTAATACCATGTATCCTACTGGCCTGTTGTAATGTAAAGTCCTTAGTCTATGACTTACTGTGACTTCAGCAACCGAACTAACTGTTAGCTCACTGCTTGTATGGATCAACGTCGAGAATTGATGTTTAATGACGTTCGCTTATGTCAAGCCGATCACTCGAAGTTTGACAATTTTGGCAGGCGTCACAAACGGAATCTTTTCATTCTACCTGGACTTCCACTATGTTCATTTGAAGAGCTTGGCTCATCTAGCTTTGAGAATAAAAAAGCTTCGGTCCCGATGTTCTCCTAATGTACTTGACTTTACATCGTGTACCCATAAATATTACTATTACACAGGAAGAGTGTAGCTTCCATTTGGATGTGTAATTTTATTCGAATAAATTTCAATTTACTGAACTGTTGGATACTCAATGCCCTTGACATTTCGACAGTTTGATTGTGACCTCAGTTAATAGGATTGTCCGTCATAACAATATCATAATGCATACATATTACTATATATATTACTATATATGAGACAGCATTAGTCTGTCGATAATCCATGTATATTCAGAAGATATGTTGCTAAAATCCTTCCCTCCCAAGTTTGAGAACCGAACCCAACCTTACTGCGGATTTCTCACCCCATCTTTTTATGCAGCAGCGATACAGCGGCGAAGCGATCTGTACATGAGAACAAAAAAGGCTCGCATCAGCAAAATCTGCTTGAGATTCATCCTGTTAGTCCCGTTCTAAATGAACTCGGGATACTTCCAGATGACCCTGAACCCATCAACATTCCTACTGTTCAGTTGTCGAGTGCTTCCGGTGACGGTGAAGAACTGCTGCAACTTCGTCTTGATCAGATAGCGACTGCGATCGACAAACAGAAGCAGTTCAACTTAGAGATTCGTGAACGTGAACGTGAAATAAGTGAGCTGAAAACAGCCCTTTCTGATCTACGGGTGAGCCCATTCGCACAACACGCATTGACTGTTCTTTGGCTTTTAGTTGTGTCTGTTGCAAGAGAGGGAACACGTGCTCACACTCTACGCGGAGAATGACCAAATGAAGATACGTGAGATAAACAATGAACGTAAAATACGACGACTCCTGCGGCTATCTAGTTTGAGTCCCGACTCGCAACTATTCTTCTTACGTGAGTATGGTGGGCCTGCGGGGGACACTGGTGGAAAGCAAGAGAACCTTGTTGACCTGCTCAACAACTTACCCAAACCAAAAGAGGGTGTTGTAGAATTCACTCCTTCCGGCGAAACCGTCAGAAAACTGAATGCTTCTGGTAGGCATAGCATTTCCTTTTGTCCACTTGCTCTTTATAACTACAGTTCATATCGTGCATTGCTCGAAAATTATGTTGCAGCTGTTTATTCTTATATTCTCAGCAAACTTACCCGTTCTTTTCTGATAACTGTGTTCCAGGGCTCATTAATTTTCAACCTGGCAATGCCTCAAGTCATGCAGTCCCTTGCACTAATTCGCCCGTATCCGAACTCGAGTACGAGGCTGTGGTTGGTGAAACCGAGTTAACCAAGGTTAACTTGTGGTCATTGCGTACCCAGCTGATCGAACAGACACGACTTGCGAAGGAACAACTGAACAGTCTATTAGATGAAAGACATGCCATTTTGGAAGAGGCAAAGAATACCAAGAGGCAGTGTGAGGAGAAGTTGCGTCTGACACAGGAGCAGTAAGTAGCAAATATTTTGGAGTCATTTTCATCAGGGTGGGGTTGAGATGGCTCAGTGGTTTGAGCACGAATCACTGACGGCAGTTCCGTGGTTCGAACCTGACCTCTGCATCCCAATTTCTCCTGTTTAGGCTTGGGCAACCTGGCAATATCCCAAACCTCGTGCTTACTTCGGGCGACATGGCAGTTAGGGAACGAAAGGGTGCTACAGCTCAATGACTTTGTCAATGTTTTTTTCCTAACAGTAGAAAGTCTTGAACACGGTAATTTTGAAAATAACCTCGTCTATTCTAGTTCCAGTTTGAAACTCTCCACCCCGCTACGCACCAAATGTCCAATGAAAGGGAAACAGTTGAATCTGTATTTCCGGCTTTCTCGAGAGCCTCTAACCACATAATAATAACTAGAGGAACTTGTTTTGACTGCTGACGTTGAAATTTTCCCTTAGTTTTCAAGCATATGACATCCAAAACTTCACAACATAGCTTATTTAAGAGGACAACTTACCTTCTAGAAAATTCATGGCTGGAGGAGCTTTGCCTCTTTTGCTTAGCATACAGGGTTCACACATATCTTTGAATTTCATGCTGACAACCAGAATTAAATATGTACTCAGTGACTGCTTAGTTGTCCTGCTACATGTTCCGTCTCTTTGGTTTGCTGAGCGGAAATTTGCCAAAAATTGGTAGTTTATGTAGCACCGTTCGCTTCATTTCATAATTGTTCGCGGACGGAATTGGAAGTGGTCTAGGCCATTGTTTACACAATGATTTCTGTGTGAAATCTAGGTCATATTTTCGGCTTCCTCTAAACTCTGCATTCCACCCACATAATCCTCTTCCGGATCCATGTAGACACTACGTTCCTGACCAAGACGGACTAACTTTTTTTTTACAATGATGCACTGAATCAAGATGCGTCGTCGAGTTTCCTGAAGCTCAGAAAAAAGTTAGTCTTGTTTCCACATCGGTATTTGGGATTTTTCTAGGTTGTTTTGACGGTATTGACCTTGTTCCAAGGTTTGGTTGTTGTGACTGGGCAAACTTGTTCAGTTTAGTCCTAACCATTGCTTGTGGACGGAGAGACAGTGCGATCCTCACTGTTTTATGGATCGAGGACGTGGCCTCTACACGCAGGGGATGTACGAAGGTTTTCAGCGTTTGACCACCGGTGTTTTCGATGCATTTTTCGGGTCTGGTGTTAGCACCAGAGGTACGTCACATGGTTTTAGGAAGAAGGATCTCTCCAACGACAGATGACTTACTCACGCTTCATCTGTTACGCTAGTTAGGATATGTACTTCGCATGACAGAGGACCGTCTGCACTTTTCGCCCGGTCGTATTCAGTGTATGCGATCGAGAGGTGAAGAGTCTATGGCTTGGCGAACAGGTGTGAAAACACTGAACAGTAAACTGAGTCGGGTCGACCACTGCCCCCTCTGAATGGGGACCCTGGAACTCAACTCACTTATGATCACTCACACTGGTAGACGACTCGATTACGTAGTGAGTGGCACTTGTGCATTAAAGCTGTCGCCTTCAATGCATACCAAACCAACTGATTATGATATCATCTTTAATGCTTGACTGTACATTAAACGCTGTTCCATTTTCTGATGACCAAAACCGGTAGTTGGTGCCAGCGTACCCTTGATACACAGTTTATGGCTGATAAACTGAAATGAACTGAATGCCAGCAAGTGCTTAGGTGGACCATGTGGGGTCCCCAGTGACGTAATCAGCGGTCACTAACATGCTTAAGTTTGATTACCTGTAAGATATCGACCTGATCGCTAACTGGCACAGGGCTGGACAGAAACGGCTCTCTGGAGAGGCTGATTCTGTGGCAAGCGGATTATTATCTGACCTAATTGGCGTGGAATTATACCGGTTGATCACGTGTATCCCGTCGGTTTTATTCACTTCATGAAAACTTCCATCCAGAATTCCGGAGCTGTCCCAGTTGAGGCCACCAATGCCTTGCGTCACTCTTACATTTTCGTTGCAACCTCCTTTGTGGCTTTTCGACGCCACGTGCTTTTACTCCTGGTCGTTGGGGCGTCCTTTTGGGAATATTTGACCTCGTTCGTAGGACTTTATTTCCAGCACACTGCTCCGTTTTCTCATTCTCACGCACCCTTGCATATGTATCATGTGCCGCTCGGTAGTGAAGCTTCCAGCGGTGGAAGAATTTTACATCATAATCTTGTAGATACAAGCTCAACTTTTTGTACAACTCTCATTTGACGGTGTTATTCCTATCAACCACAATCAGGTTGACGCATTTGCAAACTCTGCTCCACGACAGCGCCAGTGATTTTTTGGCACGAATAAAGCAGTTCCGGCTGACGGAGAAAGCTTGGAAGGCGGAGAGGGAGAAATCGTTGAACCGGTTTCACACAAGCATGGCTGTTTCAGGTACAGTTTCTCAGTGTCTAAACGTGTATTTTTCACAGGCTGCTATATCACAACCACGTAGCACATCTGAAATGGCTAGCCCGTGATCGATGGCCCTCCGAATCAGTCGTTCGTGAGCCACTGCTCTTCGATGATTAAACTCGAGGGAAACGAATCTCATTGGAACTCTCACTTTGACGGCCCTTGATTGACGGAGTGGAGGTTTTTTCAAAACAGGAAATGCATTACCTAGAGCGGGTGACATTACATCCCAGGAAGCTGTCATTTAGAAGTGTTGCGTCAAATTAAATAAATAAATCAACTGCATGAGTTTATTTCTTACCGTGAAAACTTCTTGACTGGATTGCCCTGATTACTGTGAAAAGAATATCGACAAGTGCCTTAGCTGGAAAGATTGTTCAGTAAACCTAACGGAACTCTTTTGTGAGCCATTACGTATTCTCTCTAACCAACTGACTTCGACACAGACATAGTGAAAGGAAGAAGGCCTCCGCTGCGGAGTTATTTATTAGGAAATGCCAACTAGCCGATTACAGACCATTGAGCAGGGAAGCAAAACTCTAATTTGCATCTTATTTACAAAAACTGGACACCCATCTTCTCCCGAACGCGTCTACTTGAACTTTCCTGGAGATTCATGGACTCCACTCATTCGTCGGTCAAATCCAAGCAAATGTTACAAAGTGGCTCCACGAATTCCGCAGCAGATCTCCCCTTTTCAGAAGACGCACAGCGAAATTCTACAACACATACTACTCGCATGCCTCCCCATCAGTAGTATCACCGTTACCAACTAACCAACTGGTTTCGGCACACACATGGTAGTGGGTTTGTGAAGATCAGGAAGCCGGATCTCTGTTCAGTTGCGATCTACGCTGCTATGCTTTCTTAACCTCAAAATCTATACCTTTTTGCTGTTGATACATATACCCCCTGGAAAAAGTGTTTCTCAGGTGAGACAACCTCGTAGTCAGCTAGTTGATGGTTGTACTGAATTTTCGAGACCTGGAGAGGTCAAACTGTGCAGAACTTTTTGGTCATTTCTGACAGGCAATTGTATTTTCCTTCTGGGTACCTTTCGCACGTGAGTGTTCTCTAGGCAACACAAACCGGATGCTTGAATACACTCCGCAAAATGTGATAGATGACTGATACTCTGATCCTTTTTAAGGGTTATGCTGGTGGGTGTTTGAAATTCAATGTAATTCTTTCTGTGTCTTATGGAACACCTTTTCTTTTGAGAAAAATTGTTTTCTATGGTGGGGTGTCAAGTTTTTCACTCAATGTCAACATTCAGTTTACGATCCATCTTGTTCTATCGTTTGAATCTGTGCCTATGTCTTCGGTTGCTTGTTTAAATAAATTGGTGACTGGTCAATCTGCATGCCCACTTTATCGATTAGAACTGTTTCGATTGTTTTTCTGCCAACTCTGTTTTCTGGTGAGGTAACAGCTGTGTGCATCTGGTTGGACCAAGGGCTTTGTTCAGGCTATCGGGAGTTTTTTCGTATACCAGTGAATCTAAATGCGGATGTCCATAATTCCGACGGCGAAGCCACTCTAGGTTTGTTTCTAATGTGACATTTGATTTCGGTCGAAAGTGAAAGATCTTCTGAATCCGTACTGCTTCATTGTGTAGGATAGCCGAGTGTCGTACATTTAAGCTATATTCTGAGCAAAATTGTGTTGAACCAATAGCAAAATTGGTAACAGATAGAACTTATAAAATGGAATCCCACCAGTTATTTCAAACAGTAAGCATATGTCGAACAAAATCCATTTGTCTTCGCACGACACTAATCATAAGGTCAATCATTATTATCATTTATTTTTAAAGAGCATGGTCACAGACATACAAAGTGAATGCAAGCGATGAATGCGAAAGAGTAACAGGAGAATATGGGAGAAAAGAGAGAAACGTCTCATTCGAAATCATGCCAAGGACAGTGCCAGTCTGATGAGGT
>NW_008751725.1:1033873-1085507 GCF_000715545.1 Opisthorchis viverrini
TATACATTGTCGAAAGTAACCAGCACATTGAAACCAAACGGGGTGGTTGGCCCTGTCTGGAGTTGCTGAACTCTTAGCTCACCCAGACTGACGTCCAGGCTACCCGGTCGGCACCACGAGGAGGTGGTTCAGCTCGCCGCCCAACGCTTTCCAACGACCTTCCGGTTTCGCCCATCTGGGGCTGGTCGGATAGGTGTATTCTCCCACTTTCTATCAATCTTATATCGTACTTGGCCACCACATTGTACGCATGGTGAAACTAAACACTCGTTTGCAGATTAATTTCAAACGTGAAGCAGAGTTGATGGGAATTCTGGGACTAGCCTTACCCAGTAGGCTTTAAGAAGGACGAAGCCAGAAGTGGACTGCACCTTTCGTCGACCTTATGAGTAATGTCTTGTGGATAAAGATTAACTCGATACATGAAATGTCATTCCAAATGCGATGGCTTTTCTCCGAAACATTCAGTTGGAGGATACCATGAACGAGAGCTCTACCTGAATTTCAGTTGAGGCTCTCGAAAGGCAAATTAGTGTTAATCTTCACAAAATTCGGTTCTACTTACCGGTGTCCAATGCACGGCTGGTCACATCAACGTTAGGCTTATTTTCTGTTACGGACTTTGATGTTTTCTTACAGCTTGAATATCATCACTCAAAACTGCGATGTGACAGGACTCCGGCAGTTATCCAAAGCTTGAATCTGACTGCCCATTTAGAGAATATCAAGTTACAGGCGCAGAACTTTCATTAAATGAAGCTGATTGTAGGTACCACAGGATAATGATTCACTATGGCGGACCAGTGCGTGAACGACTGTTTCACTAGTACTGAAACAGCTGGTATGCAGTTCATAGCAGTTAACGGAGGTATCATCACAGTAACTATAGAAGTCTTAGTTAGTTCGCCACTCCGTATACTTAGACCGATTTGCTGTTCTGTCATTAAGGTAAGTAGAGGAAGTGAAAAACTGAAGAATGACCGCATGCAACCATAACTCGTTTGAAGCATTTTGTCACTTTGGACCTAATGTACTTTTCTGGAGGGCTTCCTGATATTATAAATGACCCACCGTGTAAGTGCACGATGCCTTACCATCCAACTAAATGCGGTGGAACCTGTTAATCTGTTCAGAGGAAGACAGTCCATTGGATTTTGCTCGTGTCAGTCCGTCCAGAGGACGTTGGATGCCGTACCAAATTCAAAATGGACTGTTGTTGAGGGACCGACAATTTTGTTTGGATTCGATTTCTTGTCCACAACAAACTGACTATTCTGTCTAACACAACTGCATCCCGTGTTGGCTTGAGAACTGTACCGAAATCCATGGGCAACTCGTCCCAACACACACTGTCGTCTTTGAATTATCTTCAAATCTCTTATTTGTCTTTCAAATTCGCTGTCTTGTTTGTTTACGAAAATACAACTGTCTGGGCTTAGCAACATGTTACCGTCTGTGGCGTTCCCGTGGCGACAGTCAAACAAGGCCACGCAAATTCAAATAGCAAACATTGTGTACATTTGTTTGCATTTGAACATTCTCCGCGGACAAAAATAGCCAGATGACATAGACCGTATGAGCCTCAGCTCAACCGAGCTTTTGTGCATGAGGAAACCCGGCCAAGATTTAAACCACCGTTGTAAAGTTTGACTGCATTTGTGTCAATAGTAGTATGGTTGTTGCTGGAGAATCGTTCCGTAGTTCAAAGTGTTTTCTTTCTGCATATCTTCATCTTGAGTGACTTTTTACGCAGTTATGTACGTGCGATATTGAGCTGTAGTTAATATGGCCCACCGTAGGACAACTTTATTTAGATATTGACTAAACGGTGATAGCTGCCTATCACACACTTAGATGGCGAGAAGACAACCATCTTTAGTTCACGAGACGAGAAAATCAGGTTCTCTTGTACGTATACGCGAGTATTTTGCTGTCTTTTGAAGTTTCTGTGGCCAATACATAAGTAACAAATGTCTCAGGACTATCGCCAGGTGGACATTCTCCCGTGATTAATGAGAGCATCGCTTTGTGACAGATTCAGCTCCAACGCTTATTTATTCGTTTTCGCCGTATTGATTGCAAATGTCTCTCCAAGTATCACCGACTGATTTATTTCGCTACTTCTCCAACTATTGCCGAGTTAGAGGAATGCTAAATTTTGGTCGTTTATTCACTGTATGTGTCCTTACAGTGGTCCTCTCGATCTCTCCATCCGACGAGGATATTATTTATCGTCTGTGCCAAGCAGGTATGGCTCTTTTCGGCTACAGAATAGCAGATGGGTTTTTCAGTCGAAACGATTGGTTGAAAATGCAAAGTAGTAGCACAACTTCCCTGATGGAATACGGCTCTGAACATAATGGTGATCTAAAGCAAGGATTCTGGTTGATTTTTCTATCGCAGTCAGTGAACGGCCAATCGGTCTTCGGTCAACGAAGGCAGCGTAGCATTTAGCATCTGTTGATATTCTGAATAACGTGAAATGCCACCGCGAGACAAGCGGTACGTTTGGACGAATAGCAACACTGAGTATGGTGGCAATAAATGGTTCCTTCAACCGAGATTTTCCTAGGACATTGATCTAATATTCTCATTACGGTACTTAACAACATCATAAGTTTGAGTCTTCCGTGAAAAAAAGATATTGATTTGCAAATGATCGAATTTGTTACCATCAGTCCCATTTGGGCTTAAGTAGAACGGTTGATTGACGGAAACTCGGGGAGTGCGCCTACCTGATGAGCGCCAAGAAGAGCGAAACCGGTTGTCACCAACCTTAAGAGTAGTGCGTCTATGTAGGTTTAGTTTGAGGATTCGGTCTTATTGGGAGGCTGGTTGTGATGAAAGACCAATGCTGGTAGGAAAGCTTATTTTTCTTGACCGTTCGTTATGACGCGAAATTGGCACATATGGATAGGATAGATTCCTTGTTGGAGAACCGACGTACAAGGTCAAGAGAATCCGTAAAATAGAAAAACAGATCTACATCGGAAATTTATTTCTTGTGTGTTGTATTCCATCATTGAACGAACATCCAGCAGTCCATCTCAGGACTTCCGGATGGAGGATCATATTGCTGTTTCTGCTCGGGTATCTTTACTGTTTCAGCTGTCGAAGGGTTGTTCTATAGGTGAAGAGAATGCGATGTACTCCGTTTGAAATTTGCACAACCAAATTGCACACTCATGACCGGCGGAGGATGTGAAGTGGCCGGAACTCAGTCTAATCATTGCTAACCCTCAAATATTTTTCATACTGGGTTCTATACTCCGACATTTTGGTGAGGAAACGTTGCCGACGTCCACATAGTACCGATGAGGCAGCTTGTAGAGGTTGAGTTACAGCCCAATAGGCTGCAATCCTCACTCTTCTGTCACTATACTAGTATCTCCGTATTGCCTTTTTTACCTCTAGATGTAGGTGTTCACCATGGCTCCCCGCACTTCGTGAGATCGAAGCAGTTAACACCAGCAACGAGGACACAGAGTCGAGAATTGTGCACTTTGGCTGGGGTTCCTAATTCATCGGCTGGTGAGCTTCAAGGTGGAACATCTGCAAGCTTGGAGAACCAGCTTAGGTCGCAACAGAAGTTGAGCGCGAAATATCTTGAACGGGCAAGTTGTGCGTTTCAAAGTCTGTTTCAGAGGTTTCCTCGTTGAGTTGGGCGTTAACAAATCAGAACCGATACAAGTTCCTTCTCTCCTTTATTGAATCGACAATATGAACAGCTACCACACCTTATGTAGAGGTTGGGGTATTTTGTTGTGGTCATTGCTGGCAAACAATGGAAAACTCGAAAATAAGGATCGCTCGGGGCTTCTTTGCCGATTGATAAAAAATGATTTATAATTTTGAGTCTTGAGTCAAGTTATCTGGGACGGAAATTAGTAGCTGGCTTGGCTACTCCGTGCGTCCACATTTACAGTTCAACCTCCATGTTGCTCAAGCAAGATATGCTCTGATACGCTCAGTTGCTCACCAATTTGGTCTTTACGGGAGACTCAGCTGAATCCCAGGTCAATTTTTCGTTTTATCCCCTTCAGCTGAATGCGCTGCACAAAGAGAATCAACTGGGATTCACTTGAGAAACCAAATAGGTGCATTGGACCACTGGTAAATAGGACCGATTTTTGTGAAGATTAACACTAATTTGCAAAAGGCTTTGGTCCTTTTGGGAGCCTTAACTGAAATTTAAGTAGAGGTCTCGTTCATGGTATCCTCCAACTAAATGTGCTGGTGAAAAGCTGTGTCATGTGTAGTTCGCGAATTTCGTACGATTTGGGCTCAAGTAGAACATAAGATCGACGGAAATTCGGGGACCGCGCCCACCTGGTGAGTCCTAAGAGAAGAGAATACGGTCGTAGGCTGTCGGTCAGTTTTCAGCAACCTTATGAGTAGTTTCACTCAAAATATGCTCTTATTTCACGTATGCAAGATATTCCTTGCTTCCCTATCTTTTCGCGGAAGTGTACGCAGCAGGGTATCCGTTAGGGAAGCAAAATACTTGCAAGTCGGGATGTCTGTCTTTCATGAATTTTGTGGTTTTATAGACAAATCTTCAACAGCAATCAGCGCACTCGTCTGAGCTTACTTGACACAACAAATCGCAAGCATATGGTGAATGAATTTGATTTTTTATTAATAAGTAGAGTTTTATATTTTAACTCTAACTCAAACTACGTTACTGGCAGTTCCATGTTCTATAACTGTGTCTGTTATGATGACTTCTCCAAGTCCTGAGGGCCTTCATTCAGAATTATTCTCGTTGTTTAGCATATGCTTAACGTCGTTCGAAAAACAGGTCGTTCGAAACAGATCACCAGTTAAAAGTTCCAGATGAGTGGATTGTAGTCCTTCCATTCAGGAGCTCACATTGTTGACAGTTACTTCCTTCTCGTAATAGTTGATCACAAATTCTCTGACCTAACTTGAATCTTTGAAGTCAGCTATTGGCGGTTGCGAATTCGATGTATGCTGCGAAATTGTGCAAGTTATTGGACTGCCTTCGGTGTGGTGGCGGTTGAGTCATATGTGGGTCGAACATGCTTAGTTTTTGTGATTCAACTCTCACGCACCACAACAATCTGGGTATCCTACCATCCTCCACTTTCTTCTCTGAGGCACATTACAGATGTACTATCTAATGGCTTGGACTAACGAACCACCTGTTTTCGTTCGGATAGCCTCCTTTCTCAAAAAAGCAGTCCTCCACGTACGTGGTAACTGGCCGAGATGAGCTTGGTGGCGATAATCCAGTTAATACGGCTATTGTCTTCTCCATTCATCAGTTAGTTCGATCGCTTTGCTGATGGACAAGCCATCGGAAATCTGGAGAACTGCGTTTGGTAAAAAGCAAATATCTTACCTCGCACGTTGATTCCGGTCTGCAAATACACACACAAACAGACAAAAATGGTTGTCGTGTTTCGATTCCTCTGATGATCGTTCACGAAAGATGCCTTGATGTGACCACGCGATAACAATAGCCTGGGACAAATGGGTTCGGTTTGAAGCATGCTTATTGTTCATCCATTGTTCTGCCTCTCAAATATGCATCACTGCACCGGCGCGTTAGCAAAATGAAATCGTTCACGAACCAATGATAGATAGATAATCGACGAAACAACCTGATTTGAACTGCTAAGACTGTGTTTATTGTTCCTTGTGTGATTCGGTTCCCTAATTCTTACGAGAATTCCGCTGAGAATCCTTTAGGGAACTCACAGATGTCTTTCACTTAGGGATCCCGTTTTTTCTATCCTTTAGTTGCCAGCCATCGATTATTCATGACTGGGCAGGATTCGGACAGTGTGTATTCTGCTGATCCGTGTAAGCTTGGTGCAAAAAATCAATGGAATAGGCGTGGACTGAACGAGACAAAACAGCTGGTCCGAATAGAATCTTCCAGCACGTAGTTTCCTAGACTGCCATTGTCCAATATTTTCAGTCATTCCATATCACAATAGGACAGAACACTCTCATGTGTGCCAAAAAGGTTGATTGTCTGTACGGCTTATTAACAATGTTCAGAAAGTCGAGTAAGGTCGAGTAAAGGTCAGCGACAGGTTTTGTTCCGAGTGGGCAAATGTTGTGTATCGTGCGCATACAAGGTTGGCTGAGTAAACCCAATCAGGGCTGCTGACCAAACTAAATGGAACGTTAACAACTCACCGATCGTCTCTATGAAATGAGTCAAAGGGACTTGTTGTTTATAAGGTGTGTTATACGGTTCTCATTGATCACGTCTCCCAGCAGGAAACACTTCCGCGAACAAGAAGCCTTGGTTCCCCCGAAGGTTTTCTACATAAGGGTTGATTGTCTTATCAGTGTGAAGACTGATTGGAAAGGTAGCAACATTCACAAATAACAAATCGTTATTAACACTAAGGATCCATGCGCCGTGCTTCGGAAATTCATCACCTGAACTAGCGTCCATGCACTTCGCATTTGGCTGCCACTTGATGACTGTGCAGTTTCACCCAATAACCTCTGTCACCTTATCACACATAAGTTGTGCAAACCAGATAAACAATTCCAGTTCGTCGAAAATAGACTTACTCATGGACCAATTCATTGCGAATGCATGTGTATCATCGACACGCTTGTGAAACAATGTTATCGCCCTGATTATCTAGATACTCGAACTGGAGGGGGAACTTGTCCGTAGTCGTGAGGAGGTCGCTATGTTGAAAGATACTATGAAGCAACAGTCGGAAAAGTTGACACAGCGTTGGCGCCTAATGTCTAATCGT
Organism: Opisthorchis viverrini; assembly: GCF_000715545.1. NCBI lineage: Eukaryota > Metazoa > Platyhelminthes > Trematoda > Opisthorchiida > Opisthorchiidae > Opisthorchis > Opisthorchis viverrini. The sequence continues at coordinate 1,040,626 of NW_008751725.1, forward strand.
TGTCGTGAGTTGGAACGGCGGCGTCGGTTTGAAATGCAGGGACATAGGACAGACATCGACATGTTGCGGAAGAAGCTTAAAGGAGTGGAAAAGCAACTTTTGCAGGTAAGGGTATTGTGTTTTCACAAACCGGCCGTACTGGAGCTGTGTGCTCCAGTGCTGTGCGAATTGAGTCTTCTCCCTCTGCTTCTGGTGGGGTTCGCGGTGTGTTTTAATAAGCCTTTTTATTTCCTAGTACCGAATAACATTTAGGGCTAACGCTCTTATTGTAAGAGCTAGCTCAAGGGAAACCTCATTTCTGTCCAAGAACACCTTGCTTGTGGTACCACTCCGATGAATTTTTGTCAGTACAAGAGGCTGGTGAACTCTCGTTGTTCGCGACAAGTTAATAGATGTAGGTTCTTGAGTAAACCAGTGTTGACGCTTATGTCACACTCCTGTATTCGAACGCAGTCTAACCGTTGTGAGATTCATTTGCATACCGTAGTCATATTTCCCGTTTAAAATACTCGGTCGGTGTTTTCAAAACTGGTTGAAACCAGCCTATTTTGTCGACATCTAATGCGATTCAAAGATGTTTGAAATAAGGCGCACGGAAGTGCCCTCAAGAAGCTACAGGTTCTGTGGCTTCATTAATTTTCGACGATATTTTAATCATTACATTGATAACAGTTTGAATTTAACAAAGATATGTCTTTTGAAGTCTCTTTGATTGAACCAAACGATCGACATTTCAGTTTCTATGAAACGTTATACCTTATTTATCATGACGTGCTCGTCTATGAACCTAAGTTATTCAAGTGTATTATTGGCCACTGGACTGAGCCTTCATTGAGTGGATAAATTCATGATACTTATGAGATTTCACAGCTTCAAATCGAAAATCTGGACTAACTACGGTTAGGCCAACGCTCTTTGGTACATCATTATTTGCCGTGTTACGCACAAAGCATGTACAGAAACGTCAGCTACCAAGCTAATGGGGCAGCATCAGAAATTCGCATTGAGAGTACCCAGCTAAACGTGAATGTTGAACATCCTTGCTTACCACAGGTAAACAGACCTCCATTACCTTACCCAGTACCATTCTGATTTCCCATGTTCCGAAAAAATTGTGCTTTTTGTTTAGGGTACAAGAGTCAAAGTGCCAGCATTTTCCGCTGCCCTCCAGGGGGCTGATGTTTTGCTGGTAAAGTTGGCGGGACTAGATATGATCCCTCTAGAAGAGAAGACACTTTTCTGAGAATTGTATTTGAACCCGCATATGTGCACCAAGATGCTGCAGCTGAATGATTTGACTTAGCCGGGAGACAGGCTTCTTATCTACAGGTGGTGAAATCACTAATGGAACCAGGAATTTGTGTTCTTCCTATTCACGATCAGGTGAGCCGGTGTATTAATGTGCCCATATCAGAGCTATTCGATTAGGGAACTGCTTCTGGATTTTAATGGTTTATCACCCTAGTTTATCGTTCAGCTGCGGCACTCTTTCAGTGCCTTACCAAGCACGAGGGCTAGGATACTGCCAGATTGCCCAAGCCTAGATAGGGAAATTCGAGAGACAGAGGTCGGGTTCGAGCCTCTTCTAGATTAACATCAGTTTCATCTGTGTGTGACGTGGGCCATTGACTACATCTAAGTTCTACTTTTTTGCGTGTTCCATACTTCCCCAAAATTTGTTTTCGTTTGGAACAGCCTCCGAATTTTCACAACTATGGGACGTATTTTCTGTGGAACTAGTCAGCAGTATAGCAACGATGGTGTTATGTCCAGAAAGCTTCAGTTTTGGGGACTAGCAAATTTAACCTATATCCGATTAGCCGTTCGCTTATTTCATGCAGTGCGAGATTAGGGAAACCTAGAAAGTGTACCTGTCTCTTTTGGATCTCCACAGCACAAAGCCCCAATATGGGTGCATCTCCATTGAGAGCCTGGAAATCATTTTTGGTGAAATTAGGACTAATGTTACGGATTATTACTCATTAATTCAGCAGCTGGTGCTTTTATTATCTGTGTTAGATTTCCATTCCGTCTACCGGTTGCAGCCATTTATCTCCCAAAGACTGATGCCTGTTTTTACTTCCTGACAGTTGGACAGGCGTGGTACTTGTCCACATATCTTACTTTTCTCAAGTGTAGTGATGCCTGACTGTGGATTGCATCAGATGTTTTTTACTGACTGTAAAATTCGAACTCCCGTGGATAAAACCGCATACAGACTGACGTCGCCAGAGATGCTCATCTGGAGTTGGATATCTGTTGGTAATTGATCAGGTGGCTGTTGATCTGTTCGCCGAGCTTGGCAATTGATTTGCAAACGTTTCGTCACCATTCGAGGAGACATCTTCAGTGCGCTGTTGGTTGGGTAGTTCCTCTCTTCGTGCCTGCGTTTATATAGTCTACAAAGAGCAGCCTTTGCGCTGTAACCTGGATTCTGATTGGCCCGTTCTTGATCTGTATTGCGTCGTGGTCGGCTTCTCTGTTGGTTTGTGGCGTGCCTCCTATTTTTAGTAGCCTGCTGTTCTATTGATTTCTTCTTTGAGTCCTTGTCCGGCCTCGGGTTCTGTGGTTCTGGATTTCCTTTGTCCTCAGAGGCTGGTAGGCAGGATCAATCTCAATGTGCCTGTTTATTGCTCCACCAGTGGAGTACCACGCCTCCATGAACTCGCGTTCTTTCTTTGTTCTTGCTTGGCCCAGTATTCTGATGTTATTCCAATCGAAGTGGTGTCCTTCCCCATCTTCGTGTGCAGAGATGAGAGAGAGTTGGTCATGTCTCTTGGTGGCGAGCTTATGTTCGGTGATTCTGGTTGACAGTTTCCTCCCTGTTTGTCCCACGTAGTGTTTTTCACAATCATTGCATTGAATTTTGTAGATTACATTTGTCTTTTCCATTGCATTAAGTGTCCCCTTTGGTTTTGATAGTACTCTTCGCAGCGTGTCAGTCGGTCTGTGGGCCACTTTTATGGCATGCTGTTGTAATATCCTGGCGGTCATCTCCGAAATGTTTTTGATATATGGTAATGTGATTGTTTTGCTTGTGTTTCTGGTTGTCGCGTTGGTTGAATTGCATTTTCTCAGAGATCTCCAGACGAAATTCCTTGGGTAACCGTTCCTTTGAAACATTCTGTATAGGCGTTTCTCTTCTTTTACTTTAGATTCTACTGTGTTGCAGTGTGTTTCAATTCGCTTGAATAGTGTCCGGATGCAGCTCTCTTTGTGGCAGTTTGGGTGGTTGCTGTGGTAGCTCAGAATTTGATCCGTGTGCGTAGCTTTTCTGTAGACTTCCGTTTGCATTTGTCCGTTCGGCAACCTTGTGACGAGGACATCTAAAACCGCCAGCTTGTTGTTGTTTTCTTCTTCCATCGTGAACTTGATGTCATCGGAGACACTGTTTATCAATTGGATTGCTCGTTGTAGTTCTCTCTTCTTGATGATGACAAAAGTGTCGTCTACATAACGTACCCAAAGCTTCGGGTTGATGTCCGGCAACACGGTCCTCTCCAGTTTTTGCATTGCGATCTCGGCGATGAACCCTGAAATTGGGGAACCCATTGGTGCTCCTTTCAATTGTTCGTAGTATTCACCGTTGAATTCGAAGTACGTGGTCAAACAGAGGCTGAGCAATTCACATATGTCTTCCTTCCTTAGAGGTCCACTGGGAGGTCCATGACTGTCCAGTAGTTCAGCGACTGTTGTCTTTGCCGAGTGAAGGTCCACTGATGTGAACAGTGAGCTGACATCAAATGAGACCATTGTTTCGTCCTCTTCTATTGTCACATTCTTTAGTTTATCCAAGAACTGTTGTGCGTTTTTGATTGAGTGTTGCGATTCATTGATGAGATACTTGACCTTTCTCCATAGTTCCTTTGCAAGGTTGTAGGTTGGTGTGCCTGGGAGTGACACAATTGGCCTTAGTGGTGTGGTCTCCTTGTGTACTTTCGGGAGTCCGTAGAAGCGTGGGGTATTGGATTCTCTGGCTCTCATTCGCCAATATTCTTCGGTTGTGATCTTTTGGAGGTCCTTCAGTCGCTTCAGGCTCTTGTTGATTTTGTTCGCAAGTTTTTTAGTTTGATCATCCTCCAGACGGCGATACGTGGTAGTGTCGTTGAGCAGAGCTTTTGCTTTGTCTACGTAGTCCGATTTGTCCATGATAACGGTCATCCGTCCTTTGTCCGCAGGTAGAATGATGATGGTTTCATCTTTCTTCAAATTTTCTAATGCTTCCCTTTCCTTGTTTGAGAGAAGGTTGAGAGTTTTGTTTCGTGTGATGGCCGGTACCACAGTTTGACGGAGTTGTTGTTGAGCATTCTCATCCAGTTCGGCGGATTTCATAGCTGCCTCTAGGCTGGCCAAGAACTCTAGATTGGTGGCATCTTTGAAATTGAAGTTTAGTCCTTTAACAAGAACATCCTGTTCTTGAGCAGTCAGTCGTTTGCTAGAGAGGTTCTTGATCCACGTCTCGTTGTTGGTGGTGATGGTACCATTTTTGTTGTTTCTGACCAGTCTTGAAAACTTGGTTTCTAGAATAATTCGCTTCTTTTCCGCAGCGGACATAACTCTTCGTTCGATGGCTATACTGAGTTCTTGTAGTAGAGCTGGTCCTATCGTTCTCAAACACGTGTCCCTTTCTTCTGTGGCGATCCGCGCATACTTCCTAATGCGGTTATGTGCATCCGTTATCATGAGTCTAACCATCCGTCTACCGTTGCTTCTTGCTAGCGCCCAGGCCTGGGGGTGATTGATCGGAGGTCTATAGGTTACGCTACGTGGTAGAATGTGACTTCGCAAGCACTCGTGGAGAAAACGTAGCTGTTGTCGCGTGGAGGCTTGTCGGCAGGCGAAAGTCTCCCATCGACGAGCTGTTTTGAGCGTGGAACGCCCGAAGTTGTTGGTAATGTTTTGGAATGTTGGTAGCTCGGGTGTATTGGTTGGTAATTGATCAGGTGGCTGTTGATCTGTTCGCCGAGCTTGGCATGGATATCATTTAAGATAATACAACAAAGGCGCAAAGCACGTTCCATCCATCAGTGTAATCGTCACTTTTAGGCAGAAGCTGACTGTTCCACTTAGTCTATCGAAACAGGTTTATTCGCTGCGTACATTGAGCGGGGAGGTCTACCGTAATCTGTCTCCTTTATTTATTTCCCGCTACAATTGTAGCTCTCCCTCGACGACTACAACAATGATGGACACCCGGCAATGCCGTCACAAGATATGGATATTGTCTTTCTCCGACAAGTTAGAGCTTCAACTGCCAAGTCGATTCGCCTCATGAGTGAACTGAAAAATCTGAAATTGAAAATGTATACATTGGAAGATGAAGTGCGGAAAATATAACCCCTTCTCACTTTATCAATCGAATCGACATCAGCCACAACTTGTCTGGGTCCCTCTCAACACGTTCCCTAACTTCCACATAATTTTTGCCCTGAAGCAATGCATTTGTTCCGTCCATCAGTTGTTTTTTGTCGAATTTTCACAGCGCTAAGGACACGTTCCGCTCAATCCGTTCTTGTTTTCTACGTCTGGTCAATTCCTTACAGTTACTGGCTGTGTAATTGGTCTTTCATTTTTAGAGGAAGATCGTATATATATTGTTTTTCTTGAAAAACGTGTTTTCTGTTTTCTGTGTTGTAATACAGGAAGGGGTCGTAGATCAGCTTCGTCATTTCTGTTGTGAAATTAAAATGGTAGACTATAGTAACGCTTATGGCGCAGGTGACCTTTTGGAAGCCACTCTATTTGTCTAGTGCATTTCGGGTGCTTCTTGATACCAACACCTCAGATGTGGAAAGAAGCTAAGCAGCTCCTCGCTACCACTGGATGTATATTCTCTCCTCAGAATACAGTACGTGATCTACCTGGATGGTGCGAAATCCTTAAAAAGCCAACCAATCACGCACTCGGGATAGGGAGTTTTTCGAGGAATACTCTCAAGGATATTAATTCGAAGACCGGTATGATCGTCTCGTCCTCTTCAGCAATATTGAAAGCACAGTTGGCAATTAGACCTGTCATGCAGCCATGATCCAGAAATTTTCAATAGGATTATGGTCTGGCTATGGGTTGGATGGCTAATACTCGAGTTATTCGAAACACGTGACTGCGTCGAGTACACCGTGTTCGGATACATTAAAAGAAAAAGGCAGGCCACCAAGTCGGTGTCTGTTGAAGTTAGTCACTTCGGATTTAACATTTCGTTGCCTGCGCTGAGTTTCTGTTAGAATACACTATAAATGGGACACCAATGTAATGTCACTCAGAAAATTTGATATCTCATGTAAGCTGTCAAAATATTACGTTGGTTCCGGAGATACGCTGCCCTAGATTTTTCATCCTTAGATGCTTTTGGCCCGGAAATTTCCCCCTCTCCTTGCAGCTTCTGAGAAGTGCGCATTGGTTGTTGTAACTTCTCGACGGAAACATGAAAATCGAGCACTGGACAATCGGTCTGATGTTAGAGTTGGTGGTTTCTTTTCTGCTGCATCAGACGTCGATGTCTCCATAACGAGTCTCACTTTTCAAAGTGCTCACCAAAACTGTTGTCCATTGTCTACACTTGCCATCCGTTGAATATTCATAGCGAAGAGCCACATGGTTGTAAAGGAAACTGCTCACAAGGTTGCTGAAAGCTCTTCGATAGCCCACTACCGGTTTCGCCCTTCTTGGGGCTCATCCGGTAGGTGCAGTCCCCGAGTTTCCGTCAACCTTATGATCTAGTTGAACCCAAATTGGACTTTCGAGAAATACACTCATTTGCAAATCAATTTGGTTTTCACGAGAGACTCAATTGAATTTCTCGTTTATGATATTCTTCAACTGAATGTGCTACACACAGGCCGCCTCATGTTTCATTTGGCACGACATTCGAGATATCGCAGTATATTTTCATAAAGAAAACTGGGCTGTCGAAGAGTTTTCAGCAACCTTGTGAGTAGTTTCCTTTATGAAAATATACTGCAATATCTCGAATATCGTGCCAACCGAATCATGAGGGGGCTTGTGTGCAGCACATTCGGTTGCAGAATGTCATAAACGGGAGATTCAGCAGTCTCTCGTGAAAACCAAATCGATTTGCAAATGAGGGTATTTCTCGAGCCAGATGGTTGCTTTTCATACCAATCAACAAGTCCATGGAAAGTTTTGGTAAATACCGACATGATCAGTAACGTTCAGAAGCGACAAGTGAAAGCTATTAGGACTTCAGAAAACCAACCCCTTTTTATCCTACTAGGGATCTGATCATGAGCGCACTAATCCATCAGTCCAGACTGCAACCGGCTGCTATGCGCCGTGTAAGTCTGTGATCGGCCTGCATGCCGTACTTTGGAATGAAGTCTGCACACAACAGTTTGTTCTCGATAATATTGAGCCGACTTTAGGGGACGAGATAGCTCAGCGGTTAGAACGTGAATTTACTGACTGGAAGTTCCGTGGTTCGAACTGCGACCTCCGCCTGCCGTCTTCCCCTGTCTTGGCTTGGGCAACCTGGCAGTATCCCAGCTTTCGTGCTTCCTTCTGGTGGCATGGTAGTTAGGCTACAGCCGAACGAATCTTGAGCATGAATTGGATTTAAATACATATGGGTTCTAGTTTCTATAGGATATGTGCGAGAAACATGGAACTACTTTTGTTGAGTTTAATTTCCCCAGTGCCTCACATTTGTTAATTTCACTATTCTGCCTTACCAAATATGATCACAATGCTGAAAAAACCCCTTTCAGAAGGTGATAATGTGGAGTATATTGTGTGGACCTTATTTTCCATTAGTTCTTGTTAGCATTATACTCCGTCATTAGCGTGACATGAGGCACTAAAAAACTAGTTTATCTGTGTTCCACTGACTACAACCAGAAAAAGCATTCCTTGCCTGAGCCAATTTTAACCCCGTGTCCGTCTCATCTAGTCTTGAATGTTCATGTTCGCTTTGGAATAAGAGATTCGTCTCATACTCCTTAGAGGCGTTCAGCTGTAGCACCGCTTTCGGTGCCTAGCTGCCATGTCACCCGAAGGAAGCACGAGGGCTGGGATACTGCCAGGTTGCCCAAGCCTAGACAGGGGAAGTCGAGTGGCGGAGGTCGGATTCGAACTGCGAACCTTCCGGTCAGTAAATTCTCGCTCTAACCACTTGGGCCATCTCGTCCCCGTCAAAGAAATACTCCTTAGAGCAAAATCAGCATGAGAAGCTACGCAGTCTGATTGCCAAACTAGAAGACTAAACTACAACGCGATCAAATGCAGTTCACAAGAGAAGGTAAAGTGCTTGTGCAGACTACACGCTACTACGGCTAAATGGACCAAGCCACTGGTCAGTTTTTTGGAATTGATTCGTCAGTCATAGCGAGCACCATTTTTACCGTAGCATCAAGGGTGACCTTCTGTGCGATTGTGCAGGTGGGTGGGAAGTGCAATCGTGTTGAAACAAATTAGACAGTACGTAGTGCGTAGTACATGTCTATAGGGATGTGTATGCTACTGTTGTGGCGATGTGTTCAGTTTTTTATGGAACTTCACAGGCCTCACACGAGCTATCGACCCGACGCTTGTCAAGTCGGGACTTGGTATTTTTATGGGGGAGGGATCCACAAGAATTTCTTTGAGGTTGTCGTGGTTGGTTTTAATTGCAATTTTGCTCCAAACAACCAACGTGATAACGTAAAAACAGTTACAAATACATTATCCGATATATCCAAACAAAAACTGAGATTTCAGGCAAAATTGAAAGTAAGCAGACCTTCGGTGCAGGAATTGTATACGAGTTACAAGATGCCGCTTTACAGGCACACTGCTGTGTTCTGTTTTACTGAGGATAGTTCAAACTCAAAGTATATGCTATGCATGCGTAGACTGTCATCGCTTCTGCGATAATTATTCAAATGGAGACGAAGAAAGCTGCAAGCAGTATTTCGAACTCCCATAAGGAAATTACGGCTGCCCGTCACACGAACCAAGAAGTCGAAACCGATTCCATTCCCGATACTTATGTTCACCTCCTCCAGTGGTAAGTCAGCAGTGTGAGCCAAGCGTCAGCAGGCCTTTCGGTTCATTGCAAAGCAATCGTTTGGAGAGTCACAGAGTTGACGAAAAAAACATTAATCAGCCGGAATGACATTTTTATTTCTTAATCGTGATTACTTTTACCAAATGCGAGAGTGAAGCATCACTGTCAACACTGGTGCCATTTTCTGATTATGATGATGACACGAAAAACAGCGATGTAGCAAATGTAAATGATGAAGATTCCTCAATTTCTTTGTAGTTCTGTTTTTTAACCATTAACGTAGAACACTGATCTAGTGCGTTGAATGTGGGTTGTCATACACATTCTTTCAATATGGAAACGTCGACAGCAACAGGCGCGCCCGTTCGAATAATCCAGCATGTGTGGACCCGTCGTTGATCCAACAAAACTTGGGCGTACATGTTGTACTTTTGTCCTCAAGAGGATTGCCAATAAAGATGAAACAATTGTGTGGCGCTTCTTAGATTTTCAGCACAGATTCGCTTCATTTCCATTGAAAACTTCCAAATCTCCACACACTCGAGAATTCAGCGAACAAGTACCAATGGGGCATGGATTCTGTGACTGAAGGATGAGTGGAGCTATGTTCTGTCCAAATCAGTCATACTGTTAGTCAGCCGTTTGTGGTCGGCCGGATGTGCTCAATCTGCTAGCAGAGTGGTCACGAGATTCACACTACTGATAAGGATGAAACAGTGCTTTTCAGTATATGTTGGCTTCGCCTACAGAACCAAATCTGATGAGAGTACCAAAATCTCACACTATTAACAACCTTTTTGCTTGTTCTGTCATCTGACTACCGGTGAGTAGCCCGCGCACCACTGTCGGGAGGGAATTCGTTTTTTGGTAGACCAACGTGAAGAATTCTGAGGAAAACCATTAGAATACCTAAACCCTTCCGCGTCTGTCATTTGGCTGAAAAGTAGGGTTGATTTTGTCAGCAGCTGTAAAAGTCGGTATTAGTTCGCGTGCCGGTTGCTGGCCTAGGTCCGAGACCTTTTATGGCATGGCACTTGGCACTCATTAACGTGGTGTTTAAGCACACGTAAAACCACTGTGCCGCGTGACTATGTCGCAGTTTCTCGATAGCCCTTAGCAGCTATTTCCTCAAACGGGCAAAGGTGCATTTTTTCAATCCACTCAGAATGAGTTGATGCGCATACTTGACGCCTGATGCTATAATTAGTTATGAGGCACAGTTGACGCTGTATGTGCTAGTCGGTTTAGACGCCCAAAGTTGGTAAGCAGTAGATGCCACTGTATCACGCACGTGTGCTAGGGCCATCTCGAAGACACCAGGGAGCAATTAACATCACTGATGTCAAAGCAAGCTTACTAGCCATTAGTCGCCAACCTCAACCTTTCAGAAGGATATATTTATGTCTTTGTTAATTGAGTGAATTCCAAGAGATAACATCTTTGGTTTAAGTACTTATTGATAACACGGGAATCAAAACACTAATCGCATTGTATTACCGGCTTGTTGTTGGGAATCTCATAAGGGTAATCCCCATATCCCAAAAATCAGTTGATAAAATTACCAAAGGCTGCTGAAAATGCCCGTGGAGATCACGGTAAGAACACATCCTAGTTTCTTTGACAAGCCGTTTTGACAGAAAGATTTCTGAACCCCTATCTAGTGCACTCCCTAGGCCAATAGTTCATATCACTCGCCTCTTCGCTGTTAGTCATCTTAACCAGGTGAAAATCCCCATTCATCACACATAACTCTTCTATCCACTTCCCAAGGACCACCAGACTCTGGGACATCCCAACCATCTATATCCCGTCTTCCTATTTTGGGCTAGAGTTAACGCTTGACTGTCCAATTCTCACTGAGTGCGATTTTTGTGATTATCGCTTTTTCGTGTTTCTGATTTATTTCGACGTTTCCATGTATGTAATGTATTCTTCTTTGAATTCGCAACGATATTTGTGATGGCAGAATATTCTCCTCAGCACGATACACCTTGAGATGCTGATGAAAACTCTAACAGTTCATCGCCGGTTTGGCTTTTTCGAGCTAATCAGACAGGCTACTGATCAATCCCGTTTGGTAATAGAACACTAGCTAGGATATACATAGATTCAAGTGATTAATTGCCAATTAAAATTGCATCAGTGACTCTTCATTGAAACTATGTTTTTCGTCGACTGCACTGTTTTGAGTGTGACTCTTCCGGAGTATCTCCTCCGGAAAAACGATTGGCAACTTTTAATTTCTATCGTGCATGGTCGAATGAATAAATTCTTTATCAAACCTCCAAGTGATTCCCACTTTTAGTGCAACAAAGTGAGTATAAACTGTACAGGCCTTTTGCCCCGTATGCTGTGTGGTCCTATCTATTCTCTTCAAATTGTCATTACCAAGAAAAAATTAGCCATCCGTAGCTTGATGTTGAACCGAATTGTGAAGACGCAATGAGCATGATTAATCGTCGTATCTTAAATTTACCTACAGAGGATCTAAGTGGGACCCATTGCAACCCTGTCTTCAATGAATATTTTCACCACAGAAGCTTGACTAAAAAGTTCAGGAGAAAAGAACTATTAACCACCTTAGTTCCAAGATGGGAATGCCAGTATCTTTACGGTTACACTCAAACAAGTCGCAGATTGTTGTTTTAATGAGTGATACAGTGATTATCAACTACACGATGTCAGGAGTGAAAATGTGATGGCCGTCGACTAACAGAGTTTTCTGCCGAATCCGTGACTCTCTACCAGGATGGTTGATTAAGTAGATAGGAATTATGAATGTTCACCGTTAGGCTGTTGTCTGAAGTGGAAAACAGTTTGGCTAGGAACAACGCACGTCATCAAACTCATTAAGGTCAAAATCTGGTCTGGGGGGTACGCCTTGTCCCGAGACAGTTTTGAAACTTTTCGGTCCTGGACGATTAGCTTTCTCAACGCGGTACACAGAAATGAAAGAAAATGGTCCCACCCAAGGTGTTTGGTTTCCCCGTTGCTTTTTTGTGGCAAGGAAGATCGTATAAAGCAAGCGACTAGAGAAAATCATTTTAAACCAACTCGCCTGGTAATCTTACGAACAGAGGCAAAGCATGTTGGTACAGTCGCAACAGGGAAGTGCATATTAACTGCTTACTAGCGTTGCGTCTGGGTGAGGACGATTGCGACTTGAACGCCTCTATCTGGGGATCAAAAGCAGCTCTGTCACCATTATCACCTCAAAAGTGAAACTGATTAGTCTGAAGAGGGTTTCCAGTTGTTACGGAAATTCGATTTACGTTCTCGACCTCAGTTTCGATAAACGGGTAAAAAATGTCTTTAGTGTATTTGGAGAATGAATCAGCACCATAAGAGTCCCTGCGTCCGTCTGATCGGCAGGTTTATCTGCTTAGCCCCAAGCTACTTGGTCGAGTTTCACCTTCAACTTCAACCACGGGGAATATTTTCTTCGGTTACCGGTCTTTTTTCTCTTGCTATGTCCACGACAAATTCGAAAGTTTTGGGAATCTTGATGTGACCAACCACCTATTCCTTCATTCAACTCGAAAAGTCTGGAAATAATCGATAGGTCATCATACCGAAAGAGTTTGTTTGGTGATCGCTTTCTCCGACTACATTCAGAAAGCTTGAATCACCCCAATGAGTGTCTTGTACGGTAAGTCGAGATTTAGCATCCTTCTGTTTTGAAAATGTAGGCACTTCACCCAAACACGAGGGTGACACGAAACTCTCAGCATTTCAAAAAATTACTAACAGTGATCATAAAGCAATCTACGTTTGTAGGTAAACAAGAATGGAACGTTGAACGATACACTTGACCTTATGACAGAAGTTGGGATGGGGATACCTACTAAGCAGGCAGATAGCCTGAACTAACACACTTGGTACCGATTATTTCGCCCTGAGTATTAGCGTATCACAACACCCAACGGTTTTGCTTTTAGGCGGCGCGGCACTATTCCTAAGGCCCTAGGACGGTCTGACCTGTTACGAAGAAATTTCACGCAATTCGTGACACCCAGTCGCCATTGAAACCGAGTATACAGTTCAGCTTCTACATGGCTCAAAACAACCTTCTTTAGAAAGCGCCTAGAAATCCCCTGAAAAAGGCACCACTCCGTTCTACTTGTGTGTCCAATTAAAATTGCAAGCGACATGGAAGGTAACATCTGCAACAGAGCTGTCGGACCTTCCTTGATTTGGTCTGAACTAAAGATCAATTAGCTGCAGAAATCAAACTCAGCTAAGCAGTTGAAAACACAGATTTCAGGGCTTATCTGACTTTAGTTTGATGCTCCTAGCAACGCATGGCCCGTTAAAGTGTAGGCACATTGCGGTTTCCTCATTAGTAGCAATGTAATTTAGGGCGTAGGTTTCACAGTGAGGGATATCGCACCACCCTGAATAGTCTTTGGAAACCAATGACTATTTCAAGAAGTGTTTTCACTTCATGGTTGATCTGATGGCCGTTGATCTGCTCGCCAAGCTTTACAGGTAGCTTGCAAGAGCTTCATTCCCAATCGAGGAGACATCGCCAGTACGAAGTTGAGTGACAATTCCTCCTTACCCACCTGCATTTATCTGAGAGTGCTCAACATCTCTCTTCTACTGTTATTGGCCCATTTTGAATCTGTGGCTTTTTATGGTCTGTAAACCCCCCTCTTCCACTGTTTTCCGGATCGTCTCTTTGAGGACTTAAGGTCCGCTTTCCGATTTGTTTGTTTCCAATTTGTATTAGTTTGAAGTTGGCTGATAGTTATGACGATTTCTGCTTGCGGTCTGATCTGTCAATTCTTAGTTTGTGCCGTAATCTCATCTTCTTGAGATGCAGTGGCCGGTTGTCCTTCCCCGTTAGATGTTGGGATTTCTTGTGTTGGCCAATTAGGTGTTGCTTGAATGGTCAGTTTGATGTCGCCCTTTGTTGAATCGTTCTCTATCTTTCTTTAATTTATTGTTTCAATGCTATTTTTGGGAAAGCGAATTAATCCCGTAGACTTTTGGTTTTTGTTTACCACAATACAACGCAAATCGGGAGCGGATCAATCAGAGAGAGAGAGAACCGTCGCCTCCGGACGAGCTAATAAAAGACGGTGGAACACGAGGCACACAGACCACAACGCAGCGCAAATGGTGAATGGGCCGATAAGATTACAAGAAGGGCATATACCAACTAGCCAGTCGCACGAGGTTATTCTAGATACTTTCCAACAACCGCATAAACGCAGACAGCTATTGAAGTGGTACCCACTTAACTGCGCACTGACAAAGTCTCCTCGGTTGGGAGCAAGCTAGTTGTCAGGCTCGGCAAACAGATAAAGGGCCATCTGATCAACCATCAGTAAACGCACGAGAGCCACACATTGGCAGCGCTTATTTATCGAACACTTTTAAAGCGACCACTTGTCGATCGGCGTGGCACCCTATGCAGTTATGTAGAGAAGGACAGTATCGGTAGAAATTTCGTCCTGAAAAGCCAAGAATCAGTGCACACCCCACGAAACCCTCACGGCTTGTAGAGAACTACTGGCTGGGAAGTCGCGGATTAGAAACTCTTCAGTTTCGTGAAATTCATCCTGCTGATGATTTACAATAAGGATGAGACAGCTGCACAGTGCTTTTTGGCTTTTCAGCATAGATTAACTCCACATATTTGGTGAAGTACCTACCAATATTTTCGGATCTGCTCACACTACCAACGATGACAGTTCTTCATCAAACTGTGCCTCTATTTTTACTCAAACGCACATCCAATAAAATTCGTCACACTAGTATAAGCTATCCTGACTTCATCCTATTTGGAAACTGGTCGGAGCAATATCTACCCAAGAAGAGTGAAGTGCGATTTCTCCCATCGTACGAAGGACTGCTTTATTAAATGAATTAAGTGTGAATGTCAGGGGCTATTCGGATACAGGATACAATAAACTTCTAGGCACATGAAGAGTGATAACGGAAATGAAGTCTCGGTTCCGAATACTGAGTTTATTCTAACTTCCTTCGCTGAGTATTTGGTCTTATATCTTCAAAACAAACTTATTGATGCAATTCTCCCTTGCGATCTCCAAATTAAAACAATTTTGGTCTTGGGCACATGGTAGCACATGAGTGCGTCCGTGGTATCCGGCTTGGGTTTTATGTGTTCTTGAATCAAACATACGAACAAACACACGATGTCGTAATGAATGGGGATAAATTCACAACAGTGGCCCTCATTAGGAAAGACCCTGACCATCGGGGTGAACAAACGTGTGCGAGAGTGAAATTTATGGCAGTAAACAAAAAGCAACATAAAATCATCATTAGTTCTCATGTTTCACGTTTATCATATGGCCGGGACTAAAATTTCTCCGAACTGCCTGTTTGGATCACCTGCCCTGGAAATGTGGTTCGCACGAGGTGCGCGTCAAAAATAAAATATTGACGATCCCAACCGGAGACGGTGGATTTTCTTCTAATGTACGGCTGATACTTGTGTTGCTGAATGTCCCTACCCAAGTGCTTTCGCCTAGTCCTTTGTTTTTCGCAAATATTACCGACCCAGATGAGAACCGATGTATGTAGAACATCGTATCTTCTGGTCTGTTACGTTGACGTGGAGCTCACCGCACGAAAGAAACCTACAAGAGGATAATAAAAAACCTCGAGTACTACTCACGAACCAGCCAAAACAAAAAAACTGTAATTATAGTAGTAAATATTCTGTGTGGCATTAGTAACCCAAATATGTATCCTGTTCAGTAACGTAAGCAATACATCATGCAACAAAGTTGCAAGCTTTCGAGTGCACACTCTTCATTGCGCTGTTCTTCTATGCCACAGATTTCCAACCAACGGAAAGTGCTCACAAACTGAAGAGATCCAGAAGTTGATTGTATTGATCGTCGCTGAGCAGTTATTTGATCGTTTTGACATTATCATATTGTTCATAGCATGGTTCTTGGTCATAGTACGCGAGTTCATGGTTGAAATTGTTGTGCTTAGGTTAATGCCCTGGACCACGTTATTTTTACTGGGTTTGATAGTTATACGTAGTTACATGAAGAAAGGGAACGTGTCACTAAATGCAGAGATTAAGGAAATGTGGACTGCTCACAGACTATATGTTGAGATGCGTGTGCAGCAAATTCAGAGTAGAAGGCTATCTTGTTTCGAAAACAATTGGCGGTTTCTGGCGATCACCACAGCGTAGCTGTCCAAATTAAACAGTTGTCTTTCTCGACCTTTGTGAATCGGGACTAGCAAAAACTGGTGCCTTCTAATGGCAACCTGGATTTCATTTTTTCTGGTGAACTGTTCCGTTTCAGCTTTTCCCACATTGTTTTTTTGCATTCATTGTGCTGAACTTTGTATACATAATTGGTCTTATCCACGATTTTCTCGTTCTCTCTTGGTTTCGATTGTTGTCTTCAGTGTATAAGTAGGTTCGTGCTCCATTTTCACTCCGCTTTGTTGGAATGGTCTTGACGTACGAAGAAAGAATTCCTCATCTCCATGTTGTGTAGTTGAAGCTACGTAGTCGTGTGACCTGGGAAGTATTCAAACATCTTTTTAAACAAGTGTCTATCCGAAATAATTTGTAAAGTCATTTTCCGATTCCTTCTTAGAACCTCTACCAGTAAAGTGGGTTTTGAACGGCTTGACTAATGTTAGTGTACAACTCTGGGTGTGAGAGTTTTGAAGGTTGCTGTGATAGATTAGGAAATATCCATTACTGCTTTTTTGTAGATTGCATTTTCCAACTATCCATTAGACACTTCTATGGTGGTTGCGGCCAGAGCTATCAGGTTGTCTTTCTGCGTTCCTTGTGAACTGGATGCCGGTGAAGACATTATTGAGAGTTACCTGTGTAATCCACTTTACCCATGGGTACCGTCATACGTTTATTTCCAGCTGGTAGCATGACAGTGGTTTCCTACTTTCTGAGAGTGGCTAATGTTTGTCTTTTTTAGCTTCGAAAGCTGTACACGTATTGTTGTGTGTAACAACCGAATTGATTGTCTGAACTAGTTACGGAAGTATCCACTGAGTTCTTTAAACGTCACCCAATTCCTCCAGGCTCACTAGGTGGAGGAGTATTTACTACCGGAACTGAATCTTAGGTTAATACCTTCTGTTCGACCTCTGTGAGTTTTGTGCTGGAAAGTTTCCTGATTCATGTCATGCTTCACTTGTTCTCTTTCTAGTTGTGTTGCTTGTAGTTGCTCCAGCTAATTTGTTTTCCACTCTATTCTTGTGCATTGTTATGGGTTCATTTCTGCGCTCCGTAGCTACAGTGGGCTTCTCTGTTATGTTGCTGACAAGGATTCAGCCTTCCGCTCTGTTACTATTCAGCCATATGTACTCATAAGAGTACATACATCACTGTAAGCGAGTCGAACTATTAACCTATCATCGACCATGTCAACAGTGAAGCTAGTCAGGATTTTTTCAGTGTTTTGTTCGTATTCTAGTCTAAAAGATCAAGGAACCAGCTTTGAAGCTTGATAACGCAGACGGTTTCTTTTTTTTCACGTTCAAACGGTTGAAAAATCAGTCAAAGTCAATAAGTGACTGTTGTCAGTGTGCAGTGCTCAGTGTACAACATTCCTGTCTGGTGTGACGCCACGGCAGTACCGAAGTGGAGCAGTCACATAAAGTACACAGCTAGACAGAGGCCAGAATATTCACGCCAGGTTTCAGTGAACGTGTTGAAGAATGCTTGTTGATATTGGGAAGCACTGATACAATCATGTTGGACACCTTCCAGTTTTGACGGGTCAAGAAAATGAGAATACAGTCAAATTTAGAAAACAGGATTTATGAACAGGACTCTCTATCTGTTCATTATGAGAGGATACCTAGTATATTCACGGTCGCATACGAGCTAGCAGTAGCTGGTTACCGTGTGTACATTTAGTCAGTCGACGACTTCTTAGATTCTGAATGAGTTTGTACTGAGTAGGAGCACTAATTTTACTCAAGAATTACAAAATTCCCTTATGGGGCTGCATGGTCACAGTAGTTAACCATGTGTGAAGAACCGAAGTTCAGCAAACAAGCCCTGTCAGGCTGAGTTAACCGCAAGGCATCGATTGATATACTGTCTGCTGTAGGTCTTGAAAGAAACCGTACAACTCTGAGAATCGGCCAACTTGATCATCTGGTTGCGCCCACATCATCCGTTCAACCAATACAACCAAAAACGTCTCCATTTTATTGGCAAAACTATGGAATAGTTTGTATACAGAGGGGATGTGTTTGTGCAAAAGAGGGTTACGAGTTGCGCACTGATGATGTCTCCTCGTATGGTGACGAAACGTTTGCAAGCCAATTGCCAAGCTCGGCGAACAGATCAACAGCCACCTGATCAACAACCAATAAACTCACCCGAGCTACCAATATTTCAACAAATTATCAACTACTTCGGGCGTTCCACGCTCAAAACAGCCCGTCGATGGGAGTTTCGCCTGCCGACAAGCCTCCACGCGGCAACAACACTCACTCAACTGCGCACTGATGATGTCTCCTCGTATGGTGACGAAACGTTTGCAAGCCAATTGCCAAGCTCGGCGAACATATCAACAGCCACCTGATCAACAGGGTTACGAGTCTAGTCAAGATTTCGTCCTGTATGCAAAGCCAGTCAATGATGAAAAGCTGAGAAGCACTGGACAACCATTGAGACTTTGTCGGGAACCATCAGCAGTGCGCATTCGTAGAATTCGTCGAATCTTCAGCTTCCCGGCTGGCAGTCTCAGACTTATCCGTTCGACTACGAGCGGTGATCAGCAGTATGGGTGACTCGTATTCAAACAGTATGGAGCGTTACTCGTACTTAAATCATAAAATTCACACTAGCTTGTTGTGTGTGCAATGCCACCGTAATACTACTGTGCCTAGGTGGACTACAAAAGGCTTTTGCTTATCTGTATGTATATATGATTCCCTATAATTGGACAGAATAAGGACAGCTTCGGACAGTTGCTGTCATGTTTGTGTGCTTTCAGTCTTAAAAAGGACAATCCAGAAAGTCGTGGAGCATCGTGAAATATTTTAGCAAGATTTCGCAATGTGGTGATTCACACGCAAATATTTTCGGCACATGTTAGGATTCCGGGATACCGGTTAGGCGAACAGAGTGTAAATGATACGAAAACCATCCACATGGATATTTGATACATACTACATTATATACATGTTTTATATACAACATGTACATGTATTTATGAACTTATTTGTAAACTTTGTTAAGTCAACAATTCACTTTGCATAGATTTTTTCAGTGCTAACAACGAAATTCCACTCTAAACTTTCCTCAAGGCTCAAGTTCAAAGAGGCGTCGATACACTGGGGCTGGGGACGGTCATAAGTGTTGGGGGGACATGGGCACACCATCTAACCAGCACAGTCAATGAATCGATCCAGGGTGGTATGTTCCCAGGTCTCGCTGCTGGTCGGACTCTGTCCACAGAACTTCTCGGCTGTCCCGAAAACATGGCATTAAAGATGAAAAACTGATCACCTTTGCCTCCCCCATCGACTCCTGGAGCGGTTGGTGAGATAGGAATCACGGAACTTCGGAAAAATGGTCACTGCTGCGGTTGACAAAGGTTTGGATCATGCTGTGAAAGGTGGCCATGATACAGACGCTTTTAACGATTCATCCCTCCTCGTCGCAGCCAACGCTAATATGCAGTCAGCTATTATTGGTAGTAACGTGGGCTTTTCATCTACTGGACATAATGTGGAAGATGGCCGGTGTGGACGGCGCCTCACTCTTAATAATATGATACTAAATGGTACTCCCGTTCATCGAACATCTCGTCGCAAGAATAGTACCAACAATATGCCGTGTCATGGCCACGTAAATGGTGGCCGTTCTGTCGGTCAGGACAATAACTACCCAAAAGCAAACGGCGAAGCATTTGTGGATATAGGAAGTGTCTATTCATACGGAAAAAATCCGATGCTGTTTCCGAACACCGACCTTCACGTTTGCCTGTTCTTACGCCAATGCGGCAAGGTCGACGAGAGCATCCGGTTGTGGTGCTGGATACACAAAATAGTGCTTCTGCTGTTACACAAAGAGCTTCGTCGGTTGTACGCTCAACGATTCCAGAACGTAACCATCTGAATGGAGATCATGCCAGTGTGAACCCTCATAGAACCTGCAGTATGTGCGCCAATGCGAATGATTTGAGCGTAGCAGCCATTTGCGGTTATGTTGACCAAAGCCAGGCTAGCGCCGCCCAGATGACGTACAGGCTCCAACAACTCCTGCTCCGCCAATGACCAATGGTGTCGCTGGAACTGGTGGTACCGCGGTCGCTCAGCTAGCAAGTCGGCAAGCAGCTGCTGGGAACGTGGCTTCCGGCACTGGTGGTGGTCCTCAGCATACTGGCTATGGAGAGAAACATGCCCATGGTGCTCACCAGCAAGGCACTCCGTGTCACCGCCAACATCATACTCACCATCATCACCACCACCATCGATCAAGCAATCAAGTTCAAAGAGGCGTCGATACACTGGGGCTGGGGACGGTCATAAGTGTTGGGGGGACATGGGCACACCATCTAACCAGCACAGTCAATGAATCGATCCAGGGTGGTATGTTCCCAGGTCTCGCTGCTGGTCGGACTCTGTCCACAGAACTTCTCGGCTGTCCCGAAAACATGGCATTAAAGATGAAAAACTGATCACCTTTGCCTCCCCCATCGACTCCTGGAGCGGTTGGTGAGATAGGAATCACGGAACTTCGGAAAAATGGTCACTGCTGCGGTTGACAAAGGTTTGGATCATGCTGTGAAAGGTGGCCATGATACAGACGCTTTTAACGATTCATCCCTCCTCGTCGCAGCCAACGCTAATATGCAGTCAGCTATTATTGGTAGTAACGTGGGCTTTTCATCTACTGGACATAATGTGGAAGATGGCCGGTGTGGACGGCGCCTCACTCTTAATAATATGATACTAAATGGTACTCCCGTTCATCGAACATCTCGTCGCAAGAATAGTACCAACAATATGCCGTGTCATGGCCACGTAAATGGTGGCCGTTCTGTCGGTCAGGACAATAACTACCCAAAAGCAAACGGCGAAGCATTTGTGGATATAGGAAGTGTCTATTCATACGGAAAAAATCCGATGCTGTTTCCGAACACCGACCTTCACGTTTGCCTGTTCTTACGCCAATGCGGCAAGGTCGACGAGAGCATCCGGTTGTGGTGCTGGATACACAAAATAGTGCTTCTGCTGTTACACAAAGAGCTTCGTCGGTTGTACGCTCAACGATTCCAGAACGTAACCATCTGAATGGAGATCATGCCAGTGTGAACCCTCATAGAACCTGCAGTATGTGCGCCAATGCGAATGATTTGAGCGTAGCAGCCATTTGCGGTTATGTTGACCAAAGCCAGGCTAGCGCCGCCCAGATGACGAATGCCATCGCAGTTAGTACAATGGGTCATATACCTTCGGGATCCACTTTGCGCTTAACACTTGGTGACTTTCCAAATTTAACAGATCTGCATATGACTGTTCTTGTGATTTTTTAGTATAATTTGGCGGGGCAGCCTATAAGGGTACTATAAAAGGGAAGTAGCAGCGCCTGAACGGACTGAATTCTTGCCGGTTTGCTAGAAATCCAACAGGAGCCACTCCCGAATAACTCGACTTTCTCGGTGTTTCCGATACAGATAATGTTCCAATAGAGTAAGACGAGGCTGTGGGCATTTTTGAGAACACAAAGAGGGTCAGATAAAATCAGGTGTTTGTTTGCAAAGTTGTCTTTCCCCTGGGAGGAGCGTCACCATAATACAGAGCACTTATGAAGAGGCATGAATATGCTTGCTTATATCATTTAATTCTTACCTGGCCGGTTCAATTTATAAGAGTCGCTGTTGACCCGTTCTCCTTCAATTTATGCCTGATATCCTTTTTGATAGTCCTAGTCTCCAGGCCTTCCTGTGTTAAATCAACCACCGGTGCATGAACATTTGAAGTTCCAATTACTCACAAGCTGCTAATGTGTTCCATCCAGAGGTTATCACTTACTAAAAGCTGACCCCACCACGGTCGCTAGCGAACCGTCTGTGCTCCGATGTCCCATTCCTCTCTAATAAAAATAACAATACCAACACCAATTCACAGCTCTCAACAAAGTACGTTAGGGTATTGACGTCATCTGTTTTTTTTACCAAGAAGACATATCTGTTTGTGTCTGATTTGGGAATCGGAAACCTGACCTGAGGAACACCAAGTCACCTCTACCCACATTAATTCCCCAAAGCAACGCAATCCCCAACACCGTTAAAATCCTGATTATGGAATATCGAGATTTTTTATTACAGCGGATCATGGAAGCGTTGGAATGGTACACTTTTGAGAAAAGGACAAAACCACGGACACGTTATGCAGTTTAATTCACACTGGGGCTCGAAGACATTCAGTTATTCGAAACTGGGCACAAGACCATTTGAAAAAGAACAGTGAACGGAAACTTCCGGGGTCGTGACAGATTTCGGTGTAGCGCTAGACGAAAAGACGTTCAATTTTAGGATGATGATATAAAATTGCGATTGCACGACCGTTTGTAGGAACAGACATGAATCCTGGTGCACTGGCACCGCTTCCCATGGATAGGCGTTTGTGCAGATGTATATGCGTACAGGTAAAGCAAGTGGACACAGTTGGCCAAACTCAGACAAAATTGTTGTTCGAACTAGCGCTTCCCATATTGTGGGGCACTAAATTTGAATGGTCCTTTGGGTCGCAGGTCGGAAAAGTCCTCGCGGAGCTTTCTGAAAAGGGGTAGAATGCAATCAGTGACACAAATTACTGTCAGAAACAAATCACTTGAACATGCTTTTAGGAATGAGAGTGGTAATTGACAGTGTCTACATTACCCGAAGGTATGCTAATTACTCTGAGGAACATAACGCACCCATGGTGTAGGAATAAAGATAAAGCGGGATTGATTTTGGGCTCCTTCAAGTCTAAGACGTCGGGGAAGTAAAGGAATGTCTGGTTGTCCAGGGTTTCAAAAAATAAGAAAATAGTATTGAGACAGATGAAAAGTTACCTGTTTATTGCAACTCGCACCATAATGTTTTAAGAGTGAACAGCATGTAGCCTACCCAAGTGTCATACAAGCAACTTTTAATGGAGAGCAAGATCGCCCATTTTCGAAAAAAATCCACCGGTCGTACACACATTATTTTTAGAATACTTGGTGGTGACAGTCTATCTGCCAACGGGTATGGATATGCCCATCTGTTTTGGCTCTACGTAATCGATGTGTCGACATGCTAGAAAGCGGGAACGAACCCTAAAAGGTGATTCTGCTTGTTGAGTCTTTATCAAAAGAATGACCAGAAATCCCTAAATAAGCATTCACAACTTCTCGGGGTATGGAAACGGTGACAAAATTATCCCCAGAGGGTCAGGTATATCTTGCAAAGAAAACCTTTGGGAACCGACTAAAATTAGTCCCTTATTGGATATTGGTGGCGTTAAGAGAAACTGCAAACGGACTAAATAAAGAACGAAAGGACAGTATTCTCACAAAATTGGATCAATCACACTCCAAAATCCCTTTTTATTCGTGAGCGTATGGTCTGCATATGTTTGGTGGTTTCGGTTGGCAAGCTGGGGGTCAAGGTTTTCATCTGATAGCTTCTATGGTCCTTAACTTTTAGAGTGGTCACTGTAGTGATGACAGGAATTGCATTCGCTAACTGAATTGACCTGATTTTCCGTAATACATATGGGGTAGTCGGGTTTGGTGTATCCTCACCCACTTTCACTACTGATTTTAGACTGACCTCGCAAAGAATGAGTTGAGGAGCCATTCTTTTCGACCTTTCATCAAGACAGTCATTATTCCGATAAACTGAAATCTTTTGACAGAAGGCCTTTATTTATGTGGGGCTTGTAAATCGCATATCCCTTTCCACAGTTCCTGTTTCTGCTCATTTAGATTAATAATACGTCCATCACAGATCTAAACGATGTTCTAATGAATACTGGAAATAATTGTACAAAATTTGAACTATCCAGAGGCCAGGTACCTTCATTTCCTCAAAGGGACTCGAAGGATAATAACCGGAGAGATACCGAATTGACATACCCGTACGACTTTTCTAGCCACCTTGCAATCAGTTGGTCCTTGAAGATCAGTGTCAGTGCCTACGATTAGGTCGCCGCAGAACCGATTCATTTTGATCCATATTTCTGAATGGTTGTAACCTATATCAAATTATCTTTACGTAAGTCATCGAACTCTGAACATTCTTTCGCATGTGAGGAGATGGCTCAGTGGTTAGAGCATGAGTTTACTGACCGGAAGGTTCGCGGTTCGAACCCGACCTTTGCCTCCAGACTTCTTCTGTTTAGGCTTGGGCAACCTGACAGTATCCCAGCCCTCGTGCTTCCCTCTGGTGGCATAGCAGTTAGGCACCAAAACGGTGCCACAGTGATGCAATGCACTATTCGATTTCTTTATTGTCATTTTATAGGACTCACTAAAATCCCTGTGAATATAAATGACTTGACGCACCACGTGTTGAATTAAATTCCTCAAATACCCCTCCCAATCACATAACTGCGTTATCTATTTGTTTGCCTAGTGCAGTTGGTTTTCTTTGCCACACTTTTGTTGACATCCGGCTGATCGTCCTTTCCATTACTGGCATGCTTTCTGATGGGTATTAGTTCAGTCCACTCGCTTGCCTGACTGGTTTTGACTCGTCCGGTGATGGCACACTTATCAATTCGAACCATTATAATCAGTTTGGATTGGACGACCGACGCATTGTGCTGTTCTTATCTGGTGTACTGTAGATGACACTGTCTTGTGCTGCTCGGTCATTAGATGTGTTCAGCTGTTACGGAACCAGTGAACGTGGGTAATTAGTTGTACAAATGTACCTTTGTTTGGGTATCCGGGATCCTATGACTTACACGTGGCCGTGGATTCCAAATCGAAAACCCAACATTCTCCAATTAGATCAAGCTACTGGATTGACACCTAATGAATTTGATGCCGCATCAACCAATCTATTTGATTCCTATCTAGGTATACAAGAAAAAACGTATGTTCCACGAAATTCGTACCAATGTGAAAAGAAGTTAAACAATAAGGGGAGTTCGACAAAAACACTCATTTGTGTATCGGTTTGCTTTGGGCGAGAGAATTACCTGGAACCCAGCTGAATCTCTCGCTAATGACGCTTTTACCCAGCTGAATCTCTCGCTAATGACGCTTTTAAGCCCAGCTGGATGGGGAGGCCTATGAATATGAGAGAGAGCCACATGTAATGGGATAGACACAAGGGTATAATAAGGTAAGGTTTACTCATTGACAGAATATGGTAAATAGTGCGGAAGATTGTCTCGACGAAGGATGTCTGATCCAGTTGCGGTTGGACGAAGTGCGTTCTACTACCATGGATGTCACAACTTACATGTAAGCTGACCATTGTCAGTCAGCATACGGTTATTTGGACGATAATCAGGCTGTTTAATATGCAAACGAGCGTTTGCTCTTCATAGACGGTCAGGTATGTCCATTGTGTGCATTTTTGTGTCCATGTACAGGTTGGTTGTATAATTCCTTATACAAGTGATATCACGAAGTGATTAGCATCAGTCAGCAGTCTATCAGTCCAAAGTAGATTGCCTTCTGCTATCACCATACTCTGACAATAATCCCAGCTTGTACGCTGGATAGGGTTCTATGCATGTTGGATCGTTCGCGTAGAAAGTGAAGCAACAGTCGTTCTATCAATGGATAGGGGTCAATAGTGACTCAGGCATGGTCCTCGGATAAAACTGATTCCTCAAATTTTTAGTAGGTTTAGAATGACATGGAAAATGGCAATTAGATCAGACGGAACTAGGATTTAACCTCGTCTCGTCCGTGACCGCAGCTAAATAAACGAGCAGCAACCTAAATTTAATGCTAGATGTAAAGGTCACAAGCACTGACTTTTAGGGAAGACAAACTACACTCTACTATCCGAGATCGGAATCTGAAGACAAATCCGCATAGCCCAGCCAAACACATTGGTTGCCAAATGTAGGCCACATTGACGCTCGCAAAACTGATATGGCATGCTGATACTGGAATATACCTACCTGAAAACAAACAACTCTGTTTGTAATGAACTCAAGTAATGGAGAGCTGATGTTTTGGCCTTCAGCGAAACATTTTTCGTTGGTTAAAGAGCTCTCCTCGAAGTTGGTTCTGGATTCATGCTGTTTAGTCCGTTATTTACTGAAAGAAAAAAAGGTTCTGCACTCTGGCTTTATTGCTGGAATGCTTTTCTGGAAGCCCATGAAATAAGCGTATGCCGTACCTTACTGCACATTCGATAGGTTTCTCAAAGGTGTTCAACTGTATTAAGTGTGCATGTTCCAGCGCTGACGGAATTAACCAGTTCAGCCCATTGACAGAGGATCCGAGAGCCGACGACAGTGACTAGGCAAACAAGGCAAACAAGCCATGAATATCCGATTGGTTCGCCTACAGTATTCCCGATGTATTGTCTAACTGGACAGCCAGGAAAAAAATAAACCCTAGCGACCGGCTTGGAAACTGAATGTTCCAGGGAGCAGTCGAAGATAAGCTGTTCCATGATAGCATGAAGTACTTAGTATTTCTTGAAAAGTTGTTCACGGGTCACTTCGTAGGCTAATACAAATATTTCAGGAGTCTAACACGGGACTGTAACAGGTGACAGCTGCAAGAAATGTTGATATGTAGCCTAGTAATTTCAACAAATTCCTCAGATGAATTCAGCACATTTACTGAGTTGTAATGAGTGGTTTGTATTATGGGGAAATTAAACACAAAAAATTCCACTGACCAATAAAGGGGCGTGACAAACAAAATATAGGTGATAGTAGTATGAGGCGACTCTATAATTTCCAACTGAGATTTTGTTCTGCTAGTGAGGCCAATTTATGCCGAAGAGTGTAGAATCAGTGTAGAGAGTCTTCATCCTTACTGAGAATCATCAGGAGGGCAAATCCTAAAGAACTCCAGAGGCCTCTCAGGTGGTAGGTTGAACACCGAAACGTTCGGTCAAGAGCGGCTGACCAACCGTGTGGTTAACTCGAACTTAGACAGGATAAAGCGCTGCTCATCGCTCATTTACATAAACCACATCACGTGGTCACGCACTGACTGGTTCATCGAGTGATCACTTCTCAGATGCAAGTTTCACTCATCTTGGAAGGTTGCCGGTTCTAAGCTCTCAGAATTTCGTCATCTATACACTACTGGTAGTTCCCAATAAGGATGGAACACATTGGTTTTCAGTACAGATTAGTAATCATCATCGTCATCAGCATCATCATCATCGAAGACTGCAATCAGTGTTGGCATTGATGCTTCACTGCCGTGCAACCATAAGGTTCATATAATTGTATTCAAAGCCTTGGAGTGAAAAGAAGAGAGAACGACTGGGTGATAGAGAGAACCTAGTGGTGTCCTGTGTCGGGCAATCTGATGTGTCTCCACCTTCAAGCGCTCAACCGGACA
Source organism: Opisthorchis viverrini (assembly GCF_000715545.1). NCBI lineage: Eukaryota > Metazoa > Platyhelminthes > Trematoda > Opisthorchiida > Opisthorchiidae > Opisthorchis > Opisthorchis viverrini. The sequence goes on from NW_008751725.1 coordinate 1,068,144, forward strand.
GTCTGGAAAGAAACTGATAACACAAACGCCACTGACATCGATCAGACGCCATTTCTTGTACACCCTTCTACCCAGTCATAGACTGACCACATCTCGGTTTGCGCCACTAAGAACAACACTCGTCTTAGTAGACAGTGTTTTGACATGCGTAGCACATGACCAGACTGATTGTGTTGGATTTTCTTCGCAAATGAAGTACTTGCTGAACAACCAAATATCCGTTTTCTAATTACTTCGTCACAAACCCAGTGACGTCATCTGACACCAGCAGCACTTCTGGGGCCTCGTTTGTCAAAAACCTGAAACGCCTCACCATCTGTTAGTAGAGGCCATTCTTCGCAACCATACAACAATATAGCCCTTATTGTAGCCTGGTACATGCAACCCTTGGGACCCAGTGATATGCCTTTTTGATGCCACAAGTGACAAATTAGCACACTTGATTCGGGCCTTTGAGTGCACTTAATTCATTAGGCACATTCGTCCAAGATAATACAACCCCACAAACTTCAGTGATTCTCCTTGAATTGTAAGGGACATGTCAGAGGCTACACGTTATAAGGCAGTTTGAAAGTGCATGGCAGTTCATTGAACAGAGCGTGTGCTGCGCCTTCGACTTCAAAGATGAGGGCAGTGTCGTCCGCGTACCCCAGATCGACAAGGTTCTCACCGGCAATAAACTGAATACCACGGTTTTGAGGACCTCAGAGCGTTTGCCTCATTGTTTCATCAGTGATGAAGTTAAACAAGGATGGAGAGGGTGGACATCCTTGTCTGACACCGCTTTTTGTAGGGAAGCTTTTGGAGAGCTGACCATACACTCTCATCCGCCAAGAATTATGGGAATATAGGGATCGGATTATGTTCACAAATTTCTGGGGCATACCTTGTTGAGCAAGTGTGGATGACAGCACTAGTCAACTGACAAAATCGAAGGCACCCTTGAAGTCAATGCAAACCAGGTTTGTGAGTCGCCTGTCCATGTGACATTGCTCTAACATCTGACGGAATGTGAAGATGTAGTCGACGCAGCCTATTCCCGGTCAAAAAATTGCTTCACCTGCGCCCGCGACTCCAGAAGCTTTGTTAGAACGGGAGTCGAACTGACGCCTCTGTGGTTACTCCATTCTATGTGAGTACCCTTTTTGAAAATGGTCATTGGTATCTATTCACTCCAGTTGTCTAGGATGATCTCTTTCGCCCAGTTGGACGCAAATAGACTATTCAGGCAGTGACTGAGGGATTCACCGCCATTCACGAAGATATCAGGCAGCACCAGTAGCACGATGACGCTTGAGTAGAGTTATAAGTTGGACACTTCTGAGTTCCAGGGCTGCTCCATATTCACAGTCCACCTCTCTGTTGAAGGCCGGCAGTCCGGTTTGGAGGTATCAGGTAGCCAACGAACTTGCCATTCAAAGTACTGAACACAGAGTCAAAAGTTTTATGCTTTTCTGGATATCGGGGAGCCACTTTGGTGCCTGATAGCTTTGCTGACAAGAGGCTCTAGAGGACCATTCGAAAGAAACAAGTGGAACAGATTTCAGACTTTTGAAGCTTTTTTTGTACCTGCCATTTTTTCGGCTGGAGAAGATCGAGGGTACCATCAGTTTGATTACAGTACTTGCATCTTTTGTCATCGTTTCTGACAGATAGCCTATATCAATACAGAAGGAATGCATCGTACGAGGAAGAACCATCTGTTTTTCCGCTTTGTTTAGTATGCAAACACTAAAGTCAGCTTAGTGGATCGGCTTTTGGGGTTTGAAAACAGATTCCGAGGTGTTTAGGTTTGTTTTTATAGTCGAACACTCAGAAGCCACAGGTGAATGTGATGCATGTGCTACAGTGCAGCCAGTCCTAACTCTGGGATCTACGGAGATAGTATTCGAATCAGGATGAGGCTGGGTAGAAGAGGGATTACCACGCATTAAGTAAGGCGACCCACGAGATGGTTGATGTGGCATGAGAATATTGTTAGTTGTAGGTGTCGTAGTTGTCCGTGGGCTGGGATACTGCCAGGACCTAGACAAGAGGATTAGGATCCCCGACCAAAACCTTTGGCCCAAAAGCCTGACCACAAGCAGCGGTATTCGGAGGGAAGTGCAATGACCACCATTTTTATAGATCGATTCGCCCCTCATCTTCTAACCCCTGACCTGGAGGCCCAGGAGAATGTCTTTCAGACGTCTAACCAATGACTAACCTGGAATGCGAAAATGTGTGTCGCACAGACACTATTCAGTGCGGCTCAGTAGGTCATGGAGACACCATCACACTACAGTAAGGTCCTGTTTCTTCATGACTGGTCTCCCTGAGAGGATAAAATGCTGGAACCAGAACACTTCATCTTTCAGGGTTGCACTGTGGCTAATTGTCACCCCAGCTAGTCCAAATTATCGGACGGAAACAGAAGTGTCCTCCGGAATCATGGTCGTCCCTAAGGAGCTTAATCGAATAACTTAATAAATCTGAAATTAACGGTGATTTACGTTACGCACTCCATGCTGGTAGAACTCCAGTTGACCTGCTTCAGAAGTTTGCACCTGTCAATAACACAAAAATCAATTCACGCGTGTTAGAAACACGTGGTGTTTTGGTACTACACACATTTCGCCTCGCACCCCGGGGTGGTATTCGGAAAAACTACGTGGTTTACAACTGTATGCTAGCTGGATGTAAATATGTTCGAAATAGCATGGTCATCACACTGTTTCAGATGACGAGGTTTGGAGACTAAGTGGGTAACAAACGAATTTAGGATTTAAGACGCAGTAAAATTATTTGTGGGGAATCTCAACGGGCAAGAACATTGGGCGTCCGATGAGTTTTATTCTATGACTGGTGTTGTTATTTTGATAGAAGCTGCAAAGATGTTCAATTGGTAGTTCACCGATCGGGTATGTCAGTCATCCAAGTCCCCGGTTCCTGATGAGTATTGTTTTTCTATTGTCACAGCGAGAGGTGGGTTTTTGTTTCCCTGATGAATGTGATTACATGCTCCCACTTTACTGGACCAAATGAAAGCAATCATTAGTTTGTTTGAAATGTCCACATTGCACTGTGTACATATATACATCTATAAACAAAACTGATCAAAACAGTAAATAAAGGTTATACTAGCTGGAAGAACAAAACAATGCTAGGGATCAAGGTTAAAAAATCTGATGTGATTTAGTTGGGTCATATGAAAGCAGTAATCCCGGTCGAGATTTTGGATCTGTGCAAAATGCTTTTGGATACAGAGTTTGGTCCAATTACCTGTGCATTAAAAAGATGAAACACACTCATTTCCAGAAGCTTACATTCATGCTTACGAGAGACCCAACTGCATCGACCGTATTGCGATATTCTCCAAATGAATATGCTGTACAAAAGCCGCCACAGGTTTCTGTCAGAAATAGAGCTGATGGAACCTCGGACGAAAGGCAAGCTCAGGCTACGGTTATCGAAAGGTTTTCAGCAGCTTTGGAAATAGTGTGTTCTAACAAGAGATAGGCTTAGTTCTTAGATACTTAGTTATCCTGATTTGCGAGTCGTCCAAGGGCATAAAAGCAGCGGGTGTGTAGAAACAAAATCCCTTTTTCCCTTTCAATCGAAAGGAGAAAACTACACAGTTCACTTCAAAAGATACGGTCATACTAACCTTGATATAGTCATTTGAAGTTCTGTGCCAGAAGAGCGGATTTTTTCAGTGGCCTCTCCATGGCTAAGATTTCTCGTCGTCTCACCATTGATTGCAATGATAGCGTCGCCACGATAAAGTACACCTTCCGACGGACTTCCGGACTGCGTCTACAGTAGAAAAATTCAATGCAGAATGTTTAATTTACAAAGGTTTCATTCATTTGAAGTAAGGGACAGGCACACAGGGATTCAGTGAGCTCGGCACAGTTTGAATCTAATCGGCGGGCAAAGGCACCGTTTTCTAAGCAAAATATACATACAGTTTCACTTTGCAATCATTGGTTTAAATAGCTCAAGATGGCTTGAGTGCAGGTAGAGCATGGGTCCATAGTTGCAGTGGAGCACTTGAAACGTCAGTGTCTAGATTGTCTTGTGGTTTTTCGAGTGTGACAGGATAATATAAGTTCAGATGGTGTTTATAATTGACTACTCCGCTGAATTTCTCAGATGTCTTTTTAACTCAAAAGAGAAAGCGTCAAAAAGGAAACACATCAGCATATCAGCCCAAACTATTGTTTTCCTCACATGGGACAATATTACTGGAGTAGATAGTTCTATCTGATGGTGAGGCTGATGTTTGCATCGGCCGCACTTATTAAGGTGTAAAATGACAGGCTCGAAAGATTCTCTTGTTTGGTGAATAAGTGATGGAGACGAAGGTCGAAAACAAACGCTAGATTACGGATTACTGCACGCTTCGCAGAAATTTCAAAATTTCAAGCAGATGTGTTTTCGGTTGAGCAAGCTAGAAACAATGATGGTCGTTATAAATACTTTTTGGGATGGTCTATTACCATTATGTCGTTTATTTTTGAAGATCATAGTCAAACACATAAAACTGAATGCAAGCGACAAATGCGAGAGGGTAACATGAGAATATAGGATAAAAGAGAGAAACATCTCATTCGAATTCATGTCACCGTTGAGGAACCATTTACTTTGTGGGGGAAATGTGCTCAGCTATTGGCTACTAGAAAACCGACTGTCCTAGTGAGTAGTGTGTTACGTGGCTGGAAAAATGATTTTGCAAGCACAGTAACATGCACAAGGTAGCTGCCTATTTTATCACTTATTTTTTAAGAGCATGGTCACAAACATAAAAAGTGAATGCAAGCGACGAATGCGAAAGAGTAACAGGAGAATATGGGAGAAAAGAGAGAAACGTCTTACTCGAAATCATGCTAAGAACAGTTCCAGTCTGGTGAGGTGAATCCCAAAGTATGTAAAGATTTTGGTATGGTATCGTCTGAAGACCAACAGCCGAAGAAAGGACAAACAATGTTGAATGCTCTTCAGGGTGCGGTAAGCGCTAGCACAATCAAGACTCGCAAACCAGTCACAAAATGTCCGTCATACTGGGTCTGGTGTGAGATTAAACGGTAAAAATTTATATTCAACGCCCTATGCCATGCATAAAAGTGCTATAAGTACGCAGAGAGCCCACAATGGCCAGCAAACACAAGTCACTGTGACCTTAGGAAGTCTTAGTCGAATAACAGCCTTCGCAGATTGAGGAAAGCAGATCACTCGATAAGGGATGGTCATCGATTGGTGGACGACAGATTGTGTTACACAGTAGTCTGCATTCATAAACCCGAGCACCATGTCCGTGTTGAACTGATATAAATTCATTACAACAGTGATTAGAGTACATTGGTTTAAGTTTTTTATAACAACTGACACCAGTAAGTCTAAGCAAGTTCCCAACATAGTTTCAGATCAAGACATGTAACTGTCCATTTCTGTGGTGCTCACCGATTGTCCATTTTGTCTTAGCTGATTTGCATGAATGCCAATTTTGGTAAGTGTTTTGGTTTTTCCTGATGTCCTAAAAGTAGTCGAACTTGCGTGCCGCACAGGGCATCAATGCCATTGAACAAGTTAGAATTTGTGCAAAATTCAACTAGTTTTGTTGTCACGCAGGCATACATCTAACTTTAAGATCCACAAATCGAATGATATCACCTATGGGGGTCGTAGAATGAATAGGTTTCGTGCAGACTTAGAGTGGCGCTCCGAAATCATGATAAAAACATCCAAATGGGTTTCATTTGTCTCGCCGTGAATTCAGAAAAGATGATCGTATAGCGATTACGTCTTTTTGCTTCGGACTCCCTCGAAAGTGAATTTAGTTGAAGGTTCCTCTCCTGATTTCTCGCAAAATAAAGTGACAGGTAATTTACATCACTAAAGTGCCTGAGGTGATATGTGAGCACAGTTTTTCTGGGTACCTTTTCTATCCTCTTCATTCACCTCAATTAACATGTCTGAAGGGGCAAACATCTTCATACTTGAGCAGAATGGACAAAATAAGCTGGTAGTGTAGTCTGGTGCCCGGAGTTTGAACCTCGACAAGGCCAAGGATATCCAGTGATCAGCCGTAATAAGTGTGAAACTCGGGTCTAGTACCCCACCGGTTTGGTGAAGACTCACAAGAACAATTGCGCCAAGACATCAGGAGGACCATTCAAACGAGATTAACGTAGATGTGAATTTCATAAACCAGGCAACCACCTACAAATAAACTAAAAGTAGCTCAGGTAGAGAGATGATTCGCGAGTTGTCTGAACTTTCGATCTGAAAGATTGTCACTAGATCTGCCACTCAATAAGTGACCAATTGATGTGAAATCTACCAAAGAAGAAGGATTGGCGTTATATCCCGTTAAACTGCAAGCTGATCACGATGCTGATCAGCCGTTCGCGGCCAAACTGTTAGGAACGCAGCTACATTCCGGAAATTCGCAGGTTGGAAACTCCCTGGAGTTTCGTGATGTATGTACAGTTGTTGAGTCCCAGTAAGGACGAAACAACCTTACACTACTTATGTGTTTTCGCCCACAGATTTACTTCAGTTAAAGGTCGAAATCGCGATTAAAATTTCTAAATATGTCGGTACAAAGTACCTACTGCCAGCCCGATAACAACGTGTAGGCGTGCAGTAGATCACGTGATACCCAGTGCGCTCGTCTTTGTAGGCTGCTTGACAGAATTCGACTATCGCACACCTGCCGTCGCTTGAAGTGACTGAGAAAAGTGTCATTTTTAGACAGGAGAATGCAGAAAAACTGAGCGCAGGTAGACCGGCGCGTGGAAGTTTCGCTCAGCCTCAGTTTGCGCTCGAGGCTATTGACAATCGAAATCTGCGGAACATAAAAAATCGCTCGATATTTCCGTAGCAGTTTCACCCGTCGGTTTTTCGGATTCCAGCATGTTTCACCAAATAGACCTATAGACCATATTTCACTAAGAAAAACTCGCAAAACAGTTTAAACAGGCTCGAGACGAACCCGTTTAATACCCCAGTGTGCTTCATTTAAGCAAGAAAGCAGGAGTCCCAGCATCACCAGTAAAATGTCCACAGAGTATAATCTAAATTAATAAACAGAGTACCAAACAATCCGCCCATGCTATCTATGTTTTTTTAAGAACATTCTGTCACTAAACCCTGTCTGTGATTAAAAGCCGAGAAGTGTTCTCCCTTGTTGCGAATCATCATCAGTGCGCATCTCACCAAACTCAGAGTTTCGAGCCCGCAACCTTCCGGTCGGTGGTTGAGCACTTAACCCTTTGGCCGCTATTGGCTGTTGAGGTGTGATTAGCTCCCATTTGGACAGGACATAGCTCCACTCATCGTTCAATAACAGAAGCCACATCATGTCATCAAGTATTGACTGGGTTCTCGAGTGCCGACTTCTCAGATGGAAGTCCCATACATCCAACGGAATTTTCCTTGCTCTAAGATGCTTAATGTTTTGTGATAATGTTTCAAAATTTAGATTTCTCTACAGACGTGGATCACTCATCTTCAGATCTACCAAACAACCGACAGACGGATGCGTGTATAGGTGAGAATCATCCCTTCTTTGGAGGACAAACCAGCTTAAGCCACCCAAACTTTCCAGTCACAAAGATTTCGGTGATTTGGATAAGGTTTCGCAGTGTGAAGAAACGTTGGAATCGGATGATGAAAAATCTGGCTCTCAAAGCTGCATACACCACGAATTTTGAGATGAACACGTGAGTATATAAATCTCTCAGGGGGCACAGCGCTGTAAGGCAGCACACGGTATAAAACCAACTATAGATAACATGTGAAGGTGTTCCAATGTTTCAAGCATTGATTTGAATATTGGTTAGAGTCACACTACTTAAATGGCGGTCAGTTAAACTGAGACAACAAGGATTCATGACATACGAAACACAGTTTCAATTCCACAATAATACTTTTTTGTGTTCGAACTTATCAACGTCCGACAGTGGATCAACAAGCATCGTGCCCTTTTTGTCATCCGTGTCTTCAGCAATACATTCAATGGAGTCTGGAAGCAACGGAATACCTTTCTGTACTTCGTCTAGTCCCAAAACAGAGGTACTATTTGTGTGCATAAATAAACTTCAGATTTGGAAATTCAACCCTAGACTTTCCAGCTACAGCATGCAAGACTTGCGTCCTTTCTTTGTTCGCTGTGTTGTGCAGACAGAAAATCAGTGCATTTCCTGGAATTTCACATGCGTCGTTGGTTAAACTGAAGCTTAGGTGGCTATATAGGATCTAAAAAACGCATTCAGCTTGTCCCTTTCTGCAGAACAGGATTAAACGTTTTCGCTGATGAAACACTGAAGTGAGTTTCATTGAGGCTGGTTGTGGAAACTAGAACAAAACACCTCAGGAAAGGCTAAAAGAAGAACTTTCTTCCTTGAAGGGAGAAAGTTCAAAGCGTGTGATTTCAGAAAGTTGGGGACGTTTAAATGAGTTATGCCGTGTTCTTCAGTCTACTGTGGAGTGTACGGACTGGGAATCTCAAAAAAATTGATGATGTATGCCAGGCTTTGGGGGCAGTCAGATTGAGTTCCATGTATTCTTTGAGGTGACTAAATTCACTGAAATGTATTCAGTGCTTTTGAACTTCATCATACGTGATCACCTGTTGGCTAGACGAACAAATGTTTGTGAAAAACTCGGTGAAATAAGTGACCTCTTTTCAGATACGAAGTGGTTGAAAGGCGGATGGAGCATGCTTGTGCACAGGATCCATTCATCACTGATAGGCATATGCTGATGTGGAGATACACACGCTTGATGGTCAGAGTTTTATTGTATGCACTGGCGAACAGGTAGTACGAGTTGTTTCGTTCAGCAGAACATTGGGAAACTTCTTTTCTTGGGACAAGTCTTAAAAAACCACCGATTTATCAGAATGAAAAACGGACAACAAAAGTTGATCATTTTTTGCCCAATGTCGTCTTTAGTATGCAACGTATGGAGAAAGAAGCCCGTCGAGGCTCTTATCTGCAAACGTTATACTCTGTAGCTTATAGGCGTCGAAAAGTCATTCACATTTTGAACGTTGATATTTCAAACATTCTTATCAACCGGACACTTAATGGTTAGTATCCGTCCACCAAATAATCTATCGAATTGGCTATGTACCTTGGGCACGTTGATTTGCAAGACAGACCACTACAGGAAAAAAGGATGTTAGGTCCTGCTATCTGTGTTGGTCTTTGGGGAGACACATATCGAGAGAGGGCTTCTTGGGAGGATGATCTGCTGTGTTAGCCGTCACGTCATTTTGCAGTTGGATGCATTTTAGATACCGGATAGCTTGGTCGTTAGGTCGCTTTGACCGGAAGGTCTGTGGTTCGAGCCCGACCTCTGCCTATCGATCTCTCCTGTCTAGGCTTGGGCAACCTGGCAGTGTCCCAGCCCTCGTGCAACCCTTGGGTGGCATGGCATTTAAGCACCAAAAGGTTACTAAAGCTGAACGACTTTCACTCTCTTCCTACAGTTTTTATACAGTGGGATGGGACAATGGTATTATACATACGTGGTTGAGAGTGTTGGACTGCATGGGTTGATAACTGTTGGTTTACAGTTTATGTAGACAATTTAACCAACGATCATCATGTCACGTGGTTTTTGCCGTTCTACTTGCTTCTTTTCCGAAATCCACCTTAATTCGTGCTTAGAAGGCGTACAAACACTCGCACACTCACTGAAGTTCGACCACCAGAAGTTGTTACAGAAAAACCAAAAGATGAATACCGATAACGACAGAAGTCAGCACGCACTTTTATCATTAAAGGTTCTCACATGAGCAAGGAGGAAGAGGACGTAGAACACCGGCATCGAAAGTAAAACGTTCGGAATCAAAAGAAGGAACACGCGTAGTGTCAGTTATGGGCACGCAGACTAGTTCGACCGATTCATCTTGCTCGTAATATACTGCGTATGCAGGTTCGATCTGATATAATAATCAATGCTTTCTAAGTGGTTAGTAAGTGTAGGATTTTTGTGCAAATTTTTCGTGGCACTTGGAATATGCATTGGTTGATCATCTTCTCTACACTTACTGTGGTTATCAAAAAACTTTAGAAGCCGTTCCAGCCGCTACCTAATTACCTCTTTTGTTATTGCTTTTCAGAGCCATTATGGAGGCAGAGTTGTCAAGCCACAACAAGTCACGATTTGATACAAAGATATCATAAGAAAAGACCTACGGTTTCCTGGAAGCAGCGCTGTTTGATGACGTGCGTAATTTTGTTCACAAAATACAGCAGTGTATTCCGGAAAAATGCACTAATGGGAACGTGGAAATAAGATTTTTTTGGAAAACTCTTGGATGAGGTTTTAGGCTTCGCGGAAGATCCTCCTTTTTCTCTTCAGATGAATGACTTCTGCAGGACAAGTACATATCTCCCACTTGTCAAAGATGTTTTGGGTTCAACTACTGTGTTCAAAAACTTCAGCCACTTTTGAACATTTTCAGTGCACTGATCTCATTCAAGTTAATTCATCCGCCTGCACTGTTCTGTGTCCTCACCGTTCAGAAGTCTAGTTCATGCACCTTTGTTTTACTAGTTGTAAACAGACCAACCAAAGCTCTGAGTTAAAAAAGACATTTCGGTCTGTACTCAGAGTTTCATTTTAAGGAAATGTTTATTCTTCCATAACTTATTACTACAGTCGACTGATCGCATCATTCTTCTCAGTGTTGCAGAGACAACCTCATCCTCTCGTATTGTACTAACATTCTTAGCTATTGTCTGGTTTACCATAAGTTCACACTGTTATTAAAGATTACTGGACTGTCATTCATATCACAGTACATGCATAATTTCATAAGCAAGGGCTTCCATAGTGAATTGGACAAGACGTCGTGCATTCCCAGGTTGTTAGGCGTGTTTGGCCGGTCAAGTTTATTTGGATGCATGCAGATAAAGTATCACACAAACTGCAATCTCTGTTATGTTGAGTTTTCCACTACCTTCGGTGTGAATTCAGGGACGAAAGTACGAAGACGGCGGTGGCTAGGTTTATATATATATATATATATATANGGTGTCTAGGTTTATATATATATATATATATATATATATATATATAAAGAGTGAACCTACTGTCTTTAGCTAATTTAAAGGAAATTCTTCAGCTTGGTCTGGTGAACCACCTGAGTTTATCGAGTGCAAACAAAATTGAACCTTTTAAATCTGAAATGCTAACGCGCTGACAAATATGAGTTGCTCCGGAGAGGCAGAGTGTAAAAGTAAGCTACGTTGGCTTTTCGAGCGCTGTAACTAATTGCTGATTCCTAATAGGCGCAGCTGGTCACCAATTCATAAAGAAGTCTCGCTCAAATATTCCATTCGATTCACTGCCAAATCGACGAATCTCTGTTCAATTTTCATATCCATCATAGGTACGGAAGTATGCTGTTTACTTGGGTAAGACAGAGCAAGTGAAGAACTGTGAAAGCATTCATAGGGCTGATAATTTCCGCTTGCGGTTGCTGAAGATATTCCACCTCATTTGGGCTAGAAGAAAAGAGTCGCACAAAGTCACGAAAACAGAACATGAGTGACTAGCTGTAGGGCTGCATGCAGCCTTAGTTATTTTGCCCATTTTCCCCAAAAGATTTCCTACAGCATGTTAAAAATGTTTTTAAAAGAACTATATGATTATCTGTTTAGTTTACCTCAACCTTCATTGATCAACTTTCTTTCAGCTTCAATAGTCGATATCCTCAGGCCGTTCGTTTGACAACAGATCGAATATTTTACACAGTAAAAAGTGGGCTTACTGCACATGAACGCGCATACAAGACACGCCTACAGGACGCACGCGAACACTCCAGGTATTCTACTTGTTATTTAAATATGTTCAAGTCAAATGCCAACCAAGCATTCTGATGAATCAGGATGTGACAGGCTAGACAGGGCACAAACAGATGGTGCCATTCATCGTAAACCAGGGGAGAAAAAGTTTGACACAACATATGTTGGAAGCTTCAACAAAAAGCCGCTGAGGGCGTAGGGGAAAAGGGTCGGCACCATGGAAAAATTAGAGTTGGTTGATAATTATCAGGGTCCCCAATCTACCTTTACAATACGGCGTGCCAAACCGCTGTGCGAAATCAGCAGTGTTTGTTTCTGAAGGAACGACATACCAAATTAGTGGCAGTTTAGCATGGTATCTTGTACCAATTTGACTGAATTGGTTGTGCCGAATGAAGAACACTATTGCACCGTTGCCGATCACTAGCACACACTTCATTAATTTCACCTCAGAATAATGTGGAAGAGACATCCCAACAGATCCATTCAAGCATGAATGAATCAAGAATGGAAGCATTCATGAATAAAGCTTTTGTATCAAATAGCTTTTTGCCCACTCATGTCTAATCAAGAAAATCAACATGGAAGAATGATTTATTCGATTTGCTTATGGGGTAGAGACGTTTAACTTGAGAGAAACCAAACTCCATGAATTGCGTGGAGTTTATGTGAGGAGTCTTTATGATAATAATGCGTAATACTTAAACAAAATCCGTTCGCAGAGTATTTACTTTAGACAAACCCACTACTCTAGCAACTGATTGTTTTATTCATCAATTTGCTATGTTCATCCAGGCTTACGGCATCCCGATCACACAGAGACAGCAGCAGCGCACGAACAACTTCACACTGCACGTACTTTCAGTTGTTGTGACATAGCCAACTGTCTCAAAGTCTATTTGCGTCGGAGCATGTGAAACTACTTAAACCCAAGGCTAAGTTTGAAAAAATCGCGTGTGTAATGTAACAACTTCTGACCAGTAGGAAAATCTAATGACAGCGAACAACAAACGCCCACAGGGCTAGCTAGCTTGTCCGTATGTCTGTAGACCTTAAAGGTGCATCATGACGTTCCTGTTCAAAACAAAACGAGGTTGAGAGGAGGGAAAAGCAACTTGATTTCATTGAAATTTTAGCCTACATTTTTGAAAAGAAAACCATGGTCAGCGGGGATTACGACATAGCCGTAACAACTATGAAAGAATGTTGTATCTAACTCGTCGATAAGTTTGGCATATTAAAACAAACATGCTGAAACCTAGGTTCAAACAATGTATTGTCAAAAATACAGCACTTTGTCCTCGACAATCTCCTTAGGAAGTTGAGAAGGATGATCTTCTCTATTCTGTTTGGCAAATAATGTTAGCTGAGTGAAACTGACCAAGGGTCTGAGTTCGTAAATTTCCGAATTTAAGAGGCTAGTCCCTTTTTTTCCGTGAGGTTCCTTCCCCCCCCCCCGCAGAACTGGTGAGGTTATTGCCCGAATTGAACTGCATAATTTGTTGTTGACGTATCAACATCAGTGAATTTCTGCACTTGTAGCACAACGACAAGCTATCGTGGTTTGCAACTACGGCTCTCGTCCGCTTCAGTGATCACTCCTTTGGAATAACGTAGTAGGTCAATCTTGTAGTGGGAATTATGGCGGAGCAAGTACACTTCTGTTCCAATGTCTGGATGTTTGTAGTGTTTCTATTCAACAAGTAACTGTTCTATTATAAATGAGGTACCGAAGGTGAGCTAGACAAGTATTATAAAAACCTTCCACGAAAGTTAGCCTTGTGCCGAATTTTTAAACGGTCTCGTCAGTGTAAGTAACAGATAGTAAAAGGTTTTGACTCTGTTCTGTCAGCCAGTTCTATTTTGGGCTTTCCAAAATTCGAGGTGACTTGTGCACACATCGGTGAAGTGCTTAGGGAATATCAACACTAGAATCTTTGGAACCTTACAGTAGCTTGGGTCTCACAAGGGAGCGCTAGTGTGGACTGTAAACGAACCAAGGACCACAAACTCAATGCATAAAATGACTTAGTTATCGTGTTTCGTTTGCACTCCGACAAATATAAGTTGTCTTTGGTTTGCGATACAGGTCAAAACTTGTCAAATGTACGGAGTAATGAGCACCATCGAATGTTTGAGAGTTTGCTGGTCGAAATTTTTTGAGGATACCATTACTAGTCGAAGTAGTCAAAAGAAGAACCAATGAAGGGCAAAAGTATCGACGGAACAATGGAAATACCGAGATGAACACAAATCAGTCATTCTAACGGATTCCAGTAAATAGGAGGACATTAGACGGCATGCATGAGCAGTGAAAATGGCTGGAAGGAATGATACAACCGTGTGACGAATCAATCCACGTACATTTCCTTCCTAGGACGACTTGGCGAGAAGCGGTAAATGGATAATCAAACAACTTCCACGAAAACAAAAGTACATACGCATGAAGCGCAATGGCTTCTAATAAATCCATCATTACTCATGCTTTTCTCAAAAGGATACGAAAGAATAAGTATGACGAGGGGACTGCTTGATAACACTTTTCACTGCAGCAACTAGACAAATGTGTCTGTCGCAGGATAAACGCGTACTATCAAGGAACATCAGAAGCCTCCCTAATTATTTGGGTTATTCTGTCACCGCAAAATCGCTCTAGAATAGCCAATAACCCTAATTAATCACAAGTAAGTTTTTCTGACAACAGACGATTTTGAAGAGGGATTATGTGTCAATGTGTGCAAGAAGTGAGGTTCGATTTAAAGGTTAATGAAGCTGGCAGAAATATAGAATCATAGTGTGTGTGGCCACATTTTTTCCGCATAAGATATAAAATTTTTCAAGAATATTATCCTAAATTAGCCGCGTGTACACAATGTACCGGTGCCCTTGCATTCGTGTTTTTTAACTACCCTTGAACACATAACAGCAATACTACTGTTTAAAAAATTAATTCACTCGTGAAAATGGGTGCATATTCTCCTTAGTTGGTAGTAGGCTAAGAGGCTTACTAGTTGACTGCTCGTGGGATCACGAGCAATATAGCTAATTTGTTCGGCTCACAAACAGCTAAGTTCACAAGCTATTTGTCTGATAACATATTCTAAAAATGGCTACTCATAGTTGTTTTACTTCAAAGGGTCAAAAAGTTAATTCACGATGGTTCGGCATGCCTTTATCTGACATTATAAGCCACGAAACTTTTACGATGGTAAATGATTGATGAGGAGAGTACGTAGGTTTTTTAAGGTAATGTTTGGCAACCCCCAGTAAGCGAGTTGCTAACATTTCTTTAACAACGATTTACACAGTAGAAATGTTGATTTGGAGCTGACAGAATGGGGTCACAGGTGTGTAACTTGCATGTAAATAGAGCCGCAAGAAGATGGCTTTTGACCACCCATAACGACAAAAATTGATGTCATTTTAGGTGAACGTTTTTGTTTAGGTGTTAAAGCAAACTGAGGTGACTTTTCGAAATGAATGTAAACTACGTTACAATCTGAAAGGGCTGGATGCTCAAGTTACTCCTAAAAATTTCTGAGTCAATTTCAGATTGTGAAACAGCCCGAGCTAAGAACCGAAGAACGAAGAAATTCATATATCAGAGCCAAAAGAAATTTAGAAAACAGCCTTGAACAAACGAAGATCACCTGCCCAGGACAGACCCAGACAAATGGAATTTGTGAGCTTTAAAAAGGCTGTTTAAAATGACAGTGAGTCTTCGCAGCCGACTTGCCAAAGGCTGCCAGCCTGTTGTGTACTCTATTCTTATTGGTTTCGGTGCAATTCAGCTTGTGTGCTGTACTCAGCAGATACAAGCCTATTTATTCTATGAAAAGTATTTTAATTGTCGTCTTCTTACCTCCTTGTTGGAGCCAAGCCAACACATCTGGTTCACGCCTGGCTAGTTTTCAATACCAGCCCTCTGTCAACACCTATGATCGCATTATCAGAAAAAACACTAGCCAAACCGGGGCAGCTACTAAACACATCAGGGCCTATGGAAGTAATCGCATAAAACCAGAAAGATATCATCGGACGTGACATCGAATTTGCGACCGAACGAGTAAAGACAGGAGTGTGTAATCAACTCGTCAGTCGTACTTGGGGAACGAATTCTTATGAGCAATGAGTTAAGAGATTCGGGGCCATGAGTGATGTTCGTCGGCGAGTTTCACCTGATCATCTATCACTGAATGTCCTCAACACATCGCAGACTCATTTACAGAAAAAGGGTAACCCAACCCAAGGAAAAGCTTAAGTTTGGTACATGACTTTCTATTCAGAGCAAATATTCGGGAAGCACTGGCGACATTTGTTAGGTTCTTGCCCTCAGTTATCTGTATATTACTGTACTAGGGGCGTAGAGTGACTGTCCCAAATAGCAACCTCCCGGTAATGACAATGCTGTTCGTCAGTGGTGAACGTAACTGGATAGGCGATAATAAAACTAAAAAAAATTTTGTACCGTGAATTAGTTGATGAGTTCGACGCGTTCGCTCTGTGACACGAGAAAGATGTTAAGTTTGGGCAGTCACAGGCGACCATCGGCTTAACTGTCCGTCTGTCTGGGTGGCTGTTGTGAAAGTTCCTTTCATGTGTAAAGGCGTACGAACTTCATCTATGGGTATTGCTGTATCACTTTTATTTTGTGATCCTCACAAACGAACGGGTTGCGCGCCTCCAGCCACATCCAGCCTTAACAATTCTCTTACTAACATACTGAATGGTGTTGTTCATGATTTCTGAAGCTAATGAGAGTTAAGAACTTCTCTTCTAGTTGGTCTTCGGAGCAGTTTTGAATGCCCTGTTAGTAAGGCTGTGGACAGAGTTGCATTCATGTTACCCTGAAGAGAGGCTGTTAAAGAGGATGTAAAGCCCCGATCATGTAGAAAGAAGCAGTACGTGCAAAGTCTCAGTAAACTAGCATGACCTTTAAGTGAAGCACCTCAGAAATCGTGCAATAGGTTTGACAATTAGCCATTTCGATCACTGATTAGCTTTCGGAACTAAAAAAACGGTAACCAGTTCAACCCTGCAAAACCTGACAGACAAGGTGTACAATGTGGTTACCAGCCAAAGTTTCCATATAAGTCACAAGGCACCCATGAATCAAGCTAGAAATGCATAGTGGCTGAAGCTATCGCCATCCAACATCACCAGTTATCAAAAACTAGGCTTTGTTCGCACGTCGAACGTAACAGCATCCGTCTCATCTCCGCCACACTGGTACTAAACACACAACAAATCCTTAGGTCATCCTGTTGGGGAAATGATCTAGCTGTTTTTTGAGAGACAAACAAAATCGTCTTTCATTCGTCATTTTGGTGAGTGCTCTGCTCATTATATTGTCTTGTAAACTGCGTTCTAGGCTTTGCGACCAGTTGAGTTGAGAACTCCTTACCGAAAAAATGTTCGTCATCGATAGATTAAAAAATGGTTTTTGCGAAAACATCTTTGCGTGAGAAAGTATGCTGAACTTCCGTTGTATTCTTGCCTATTTTTAACGACTCACATCCTGAAACTTCAGTGAATTGTGCGATGTGGTCTTTACTATATA